>NC_057755.1:2362591-2385167 GCF_004010195.1 Chiloscyllium plagiosum | reverse complement strand
CTGGTTTCCTCAAACAATCCAAAATATATGCAAGACCGAAACATGAGCCAGGCTGAGCTGCTCATGGTGTTCAAGGATGTGTAGGTTAGGTGCATTCGTCATGGGTAAGTATTGGGCAGGGGAATGTGGCTGGGTGGTTTACTCTTCAGAGGGTAGGCATGGACTTGTTGGGCTGAAGGGCCTAATTCCACACTTGAGGGATCGTATTCTAGGCTGTGAGAGGCAGTTAATACTCATGGAACTAAATAACAGGACATTCAGCCCCCGTGAGCTTGTCACAGCATACAGTGCCTGATTTGTAGCCAAACTCCATATACCTGTGTTTGTGCCCTATCTCTTACTAACTATGCTTAAGAAAAAGAAATCTATCTCAGATATAAAATTCACATATAATCCAGCATCCACTACCCTTTGTGGAAGAGAGCTCCCACCATGCAACACCCTTTCTGTGTGGCAGTGCTTCCTAACATCTCTCCTGAACACATTAGCCCGACATTGCAGACGATGTCCCTTTGTGTTTGAAACCACAAACAGTGGAAATTGGTTATCTTCATAATCCCTATCTTCTAAGTTATGGAGAAAGGTGGCCTAATTTGTAGTCTCCCACATTAATGGTTGGAGAACCGTGAAGAACCTCTTTGAGGCTCCCTCAGAATTGCAATAATGAGTCAAGGGGAACACCACGCGGATCTTTATTCTCAAAGGTCCTCAGAATGTGAGAGTGAAATGGGGACAACTGTCCAAACTACAGAAAAGTGTGCAGAATCTACCCCTTGTGCAGACGATTGGTGTCGATGTCAGGGAGGATTTTCAGGAGGTGAAGAGCCAGAAAGCCTCACTCTTTACCTCCGAATCCACGCAGATAATCTCCCGTCCGGGGTCCACACCGTGGAGCAGGATGGAGCGCGCTCACGTTTGGTCTTCGACAAATTGCACAGGGAGTGCTGGCTGGTCAGCAGCCTGAAAGGGAGAAAAATCACTCTGTAACGTTTTCTCATTCTGACATCCTGAGGATAAGCAAAACCCTTTGCGCCATATTACATGACAAGAATCTCACAGACAGTGCAGCCTCCCGGTCATTACTTTCTATTGTGCAGGTTTTAACTGACAACATATGGAAGAGGCTGGACCAGCCGCTATCTCTGGAGGTGCTGACCAAGGCTCCTGAATCCTTAGAAAAGAATAAGGTTCGCAGAAATGATAGCGTATCAGCTGAGTTGTATTCGACTCTGTGCGAGTTCTTCTCTGTACATGTGCAGTACACTGCAGGTGAACAGGGAATATCTCACCCTCTGTCTTGCTGTAGGGATCATGTGTGATTCAGAGTCAGCTCTGAAACATGTCCAGGGCGTTGTTACCCTAGTAGGAAGTTCTGTATTGATTGGAGCTTATGTAACCGTTGTGGGCATTTTTCAGTGAGTTATTTTTACCTTTCAATTATTGCCTGGAGTGGAGAAATTATGTTCGAATCAGACACTGTCTGTTCACAAGGTGAGGAATTGCATTGCGATGATGTGTTCATTAAAACTGACAGTGTGTCGTCACCAATAACCAACGATGCACAGAAGGTCGCTGATAACCATGGAAAACACATCCCAGGGTTGAGGAGAATGTTTCTCAGAGAGACACTCAACAACTGGACTTTGATTTCCAAATGATCAAAGTCAATGGAATGACGAAACTGAAATGAAATGAGAGTTTAAAGTTCGATAGATGGTGTTGTGGTGTCAATGCTGGTATAGAGGGCAGCACAGTGGCTCAGTCGTTAGCCCTGCTGCCTCACAGAGAGAGGGGGTGGGTCTGGGTGGGATACCCTTTGCAGAGTTAGTGTGGACTTGATGGGCCCATTGGCCGGCTTCCACGTTGTAAGGATTCTATTATGTCATTCAATATACATTTCCCTCTGTTTGGTCCTGACCGATTGAGATTTGTACAATCATATAAACCACAGTTAAAAAATAATCTGTGTCCACTGGGAGTTCACTCACCGCTGTCACCTGTTTGTTCAAATTCTTAAATAAATGAAGTGAACCACATTGTAATGTAACAGTCCCCCAGGCGATGCCAACAGATATCAATGAAAGGCTTTGAGATTATATCACCTCGGCTTTGAGTACAGAAAGATTGCCTGCGCACAGAGCTTCAGGCAGACAATGACATTTTCACTTTACTATTTGCGGAAATTATTTTACATGACCCTTCCGACTGTAACAATCCCCGGTAAGTGCGGTCCACCAATGAAATTGTGTCAATCTGTCTGATGGTTGGCTGCGGGTTCACTCTGTCACTGACAATGATATATAGATCGGTTGTGCCCAAACTTCACACAGTGGCAGGAGCTCGGTAATTTATTGTCAGATTACAGGGTCCCTGTGGAAACTGTGTCATCGCAGATTCCACAGGAATTGCCTGCGAAATTATTCATCTCATCTGCGAACCTTCCAGAAATGCGCATTTGAATCGGAGATTACGGAGAGTTTCAATGGAATTATGGCAAGGAATCGCTTTGGAAACAGAGAGCGTTGATATTCTGTGTAGAGAGTGCAATATTAGTGAGTTTGTGTTTGGTTCTGGTGTTGAAGTGAATAAGCAGTGGGCTTCTCTGTGCATCTAAAATTTATAGTTAACTTGGATTTATTTGTGTAATTGCAGCAGTTTGTTTTGATAATTGCGTTTGAAGTTTGGCGATGGGCTGAATGGCGTTGTGCACGAATGAGCTTTTGTTTAGTTTTGCTGGTTGCAACCGAGCATGGCATTAATGGGGCCTCAAAACTTTGTAGGTGAGTTCTGGAATTTTCAATTAAGGAAGAAACCCTTACTGAGAAAGCTTTACTTTCAATTTTATCATTTTTGTCATTTAGTTTTGTTCCTGTACGACCCTGGAACTGAGTGGATGCATATCTGTGTGCTCATGCAAATACAATGAGAGTTTTAGTAAATGACATTACCTTGGAGCGAAAGTTGTATGTTGATCACAGACAGTAGTATTGGGACAAAAGAGAAGCTCTGAAGAAATTGTTTCAAGCTGAGTACGTTGATGCTCAGATGTGCGGTATCTCCAGGAAGAAATTGACTGCAATTCCAGTTGAGAATTGGCCGTCAAACGTCATTTAACCAAGTGATATATACAGGGATTCTGGTTTTTGATGGCTGTTTTGTTTGGAACGGCATTGTTGGGAGTCGGGTTTTGCGTAATATTTGAAAGTCGTAGCGTTTCGTTTCATGCATGCATTGTTTGAGATTAACAAGAATTATACTTCTGCTGCGTGTTCATTGCCTTTGAATCTGCTTTATAAGCACGTAGTTTGATTTATTCCGTTTTATCATCATTTCTTTCGCAATAAGTTTCATTTTGTTAAGGATGCAGAGCAGGTAGCCAGTTTACTCAATTGATGTAGACATGAATAAACTCTTTCAGTGCCATAACCTTCCTGCAGTCCTGTGGGATTGAAGAAAGACTGAGGGGGGTTAAAGTGGATTGACTCAGTGGGCAGAATGCGCTGTTTCTGCGTTGTCCATTTCCAACATTTTAACACTGAGAAGTGTTAAATTGAATTTAGGATGACTGTTGTTTTTCTGAAGAAGTCTTCGTGACTTCATATTTTTACACTGCATGAAGCAGTTTCGCCTCGGGAGGAATATTACTAAGTTTAGAAGGTAAGAATTAATCAATTCCTTAGGCTAATATGATTACCGTATTTAGGTATTCTCATTATAAAATAAAGTTTTTTTAAAAAAAAATATGAGTTTTGAAATCTTGTTCTGTCTATGAACTGCTGAGCATTTGTATTATCACTTTTCATGTTAATTGCATCTGACATTATTAGAGCACAACAGAGAGTCCGAGAGACTTGATTATTTTGCAACGTCATATTTTCTGACACAATGGATTGGAGCCGCAAAATTCAGTGTTTGTAGTAATGAGCTGTCTGTTTCGTGTTGCATTATGTCGCTTATTCAAAAAGTTTCAACAAGCCAATCCTCAAGAGTATTTCAGTCAGACAATGCAGAGAACGCAATAAAATAGTCACATCTACTGATTTGCATTTGGTATTATCTGTTCACTGAATTTTCAAGCAAAAATGGAACATTTTCTAAATATGACAAGGAATTGTTCACTTCCCAAAACAAATTCTGTGGGATTCCATGAATTAACAGATCCTCAATTTATCATTACAGATAGTGATTTGTCCCTTCAATGAGGAAACCAAACTTTCTCGGATCAGTTAGCATCCTCCGTCAAATTATTCCATCTTCTCATGTTTTTTGTAATATATTGATCAGAACATTCCAAGCAAACGTATATGGAGTCCGGGAAAGACTGTGGCTGTAAGAGTTGTTCCCCTCGTTGTGGTATTTTACGTGTCAGAGCTGACTTTCAGGAATTCCTGGAAAACAATTGTTTTATAACTATCGGTGCATTGTTTTGGAAATTTGGGGAAAAGAAATATCAAAGCAAGGCAATTTAAAAAGGAGGAAGATAGACAAAGTTGGACACCACATGGTCAGCCAGAGAAAAATTGAGAGAGAGAGAGAGAGAGAGTAACTATTACTGCTGTCTAACACAGCAGTGAATCTGCACAGCTACTGCCTTTGCTGTTTGTGTCCATGCGTTTCTGGCCTTCGGAGGACATCTGGGAAAAAAAACTAAAAATCACAGCTGCCCTTGGAGGAACTTGTGTGTAAGAGTTCACAGCATAGGAGCAGATAAGTGCATGGTGTTTAGGTGTAACCTTGCTGCCTTTTTTTGTGTCAGTCTACAACAGCGAGTCGAGCGAGTTCATTCTTGGGTATTTGTTTTATTGAGGTCTGTCTCTTGATTAAATTGTAAAGGTAGAAGTCATTGGAAATAAGTTAGCTCGGAGAAGTGTCTTTTAGAGCTCTAGGGCTGTGGTATTTTCTGGATCTGTAGATTATTGAGGTGCAAAGATGACATTTAGTGGACTGATACACCTTTCATGTCAGATGTGGGAGGTAAGGGAAAGCTTCCATTTACTGAAGATTATGTCTACAGTAAGTGTGTTTGGTTGTGAATCCTATCAAATCGCCATGGATCTATTGGAGAAGCAGTTAGAGGTAAAGAGAAATTTACAGAAGGTAGAGAGTGGGATGGCAAGCATTTACATGAAGAAGCGAAAACCGCAGATATAATCATGTAGATGGGACACTTCCAGGAAAAGTTGGACAGGGAGGTGGGTAGTGCAGGAGTCTTCGGTGGCTATCGCCATCTTAAACAAGTATGCTGCTTTGGAAAATGTCGGAGGTGATGGACTCTTAGAGAATGTGGCATGAACCGCCAGGTTTCTGACACCAATACTGGCTCTAATGTGTATCAGGGGCACGTCAGGTTCCAAGTGATCAGTTGTGATAAGGTACTGTCTAGTCAGAGGCATAAACAAAGTTTTCTACGACAAACATTGAGAAACCAGAATGGAATGTTGCATCGCTGGTGCCAAGATCAAGGATATCGTGGAGAGGGTGCAGAATGTTCTCAACGGGGAGAGGGACCAACAGGAGGTCATGTACACAGTGGAGCTATTGACATACGAAGGCAAAAGGATAAAATACAGAATGTGGAGTATAAGAAGTTCGGCAGTAATTAAAAAGGAGGTGCTTGCGGGTAGTGATTTTGGATTACGCTTGGTGCAATACAAGTGGACCAACAGGGAAAGCAGGTGAACTTCGGGATGGTTAGGAAGATGGTATAGGAATATCGTAGCAATTAGAAAAACTTGGCTCAGGAGAGGACAGGACTGGCAGCTTAATGCTGTAGAATATAAAGGCTGATGTAAAGATAGAAAGGGAGCTAAGAGAAGAGGGAATTTGTGTTTTTGATAATGGATAACATTAAGCTGTAATTAGACAGGATATTCCTGCGATTATGTCCAGGGAAGATATTTGTGTGGAACTGAGAAATAAGAAAAAAAGATCACTTTATTGGGATTGTAATATTGACCCGCGAATGGTAAGTGCGGAGTCGAGAAAAAATTCGTAAGGAGATATCAGTGATCTGTAAGAATAACAGGGTGGTAATAGTAGGGAATTGCAACGTTTCAAACATAGTCTGGGACTGCCAGAGTGTCAAGCGTTGAGATGGAGAGGAAGTTGTTAAGTGTGTAGAAGAAAATTTTCTGATTCAGTATGCAGATGTAGATACTCGTGCAGGCTCAAAACTTGACCTACGCTCAGGAAATAAGGCAGGCCAGGTGAGTGAGGCGTCACTGGAGAACACTTTGTGGCAAGCGAACATAATTCGATCAGTTTAAACAGTGGCCAAGTTTTCAAGTACCTGGTAAGAACTTTCAAAAGCTGACTGCAGGGAAATGTTTGTCAGTGAAGTGATGGTTTGAAAATGGGACGCCCTCTAAAATGAAATAACAAAGGTCCAGAGACGGTATGTTCCTGTTCGGCTGAAAGGCAAGACTGGTAGGTGCAAATAATGTTGGTTGATGGGAAGAATTGAGGTTTTGGTGACAAGAAGGACGCATATGTCAGGGATAGACTGCAGAGATCAAGTCAATACTTACAAGAGCATGAGCATACTTAAGAAGGGATGGATGTAGGTTTATTCGCTGAGCTGGAAGATTCAGTTTCAAACATAGAGTCATGCTTATTTTGGATAGATTAGATTAGATTACTTACAGTATGGAAACAGGCCCTTCGGCCCAACAAGTCCGCACCGACCTGCAACCCACCCATACACCTACATTTACCCCTTCACCTAACACTACGGGCAATTTAGCATTGCCAATTCACCTGCCATGCGCATCTTTTGACCGTGGGAGAAAACTGGAGCACCGGGAGGAAACCCACGCAGACACGGGGAGAATGTGCAAACATCACACAGTCAGTCGCCTGAGGTGGGAATTGAACCTTGGGTTTCTGGCACTGTGAGGTAACATTGCTAACCACTGTGCCACCATGCCGTCCATGTGCAGCATGGAAACAGACCCTTCGGTCCAAGCTGTCCACGCCGACCAGATATCCCAACCCAATCTAGTCCCACCTGCGAGCATCCGGCCCATATCCTTCCAAACCCTTCCTATTCATGTACCCATCCAAATGCCTCTTAAATGTTTCAAATGTACCAGCCTCCACCACAGCCTCTGGCAGCTCATTCCTTACACGTACCAAACTCTGCGTGAAAATGTTGCCCCTTAGATCTCTTTTATGTCTTTACCCTCTCACCCTAAACCTATACCCTCCCGTTCTGGATTCCCTGATCTCAGGAAAAGACTTTGTCTATTTATCTTATCCATGATCCTCATAATTTTGTAAACCTCTATAAGGGCACCCCTCAGCCTTCGACGCTCCAGAGAAAACAGCCCCAGCCTGTTCAGCCTCTCCCTGTAGCTCAGATATCCAACTCTGGCAACATCCTTGCAAATCTTTTCTGGACCTTTTCAAGTTTCACAAGATCTTTCTGATAGGAAGGAAACCAGAATTGCACGCAATATTCCAACATTGCCTTAACCAATGTTCTGTGCAGCCGCAACATGACCTCCCAACTCCTGTACTCAATCCTATGACCATTAACGGAAAGCATATCAAACGCCTTCTTCACTATCCTATCTATCTGCGACTCCACTTTAAAGGAGCTATGAACCTGCACTCCAATGTCTGTTTGTTCAGCAACAGTCCCTAGGACCTTACCATTAAGTGTATAAGTGCTGCTAAGATTTGCTTTCCTAAAATGCAGCGCCTCACATTTATCGGAATTAAACTCCATCTGCCACTTCTCAGCCCATTACCCCATCTGATCCATATCCTGCTGTAATGTGAAGTAACCCTCTCCGCTGTTCACCATACCTTCAATTTTGGTGTCATCTGCAAACTTACCAACTTTACCTCTTATGCTCGCATGCAAATCATTTATGTAAATGACAAAATGTAGAGGACCCAGCACCGATCCTTGTGGCACTCCACTGGTCACAGGCCTCCAGTCTAAAAAACAACCATCCACCACGACCCTCTGTCTTCTACCTTTGAGTCAGTTTTGTATTCAAATGGCTAGTTCAACCTTTATTCCATGAGATCTAACCTTGCTAATCAGTCTCCCATGGGGAACCCTGTCCAACGCCTTACTGACGTCCATATAGATGACGTCTGCTGCTCTGCCCTCATCAATCTTCTTTGTTACTTATTAAAAGAAAAACTCAATATACGGTAACATATTCAGTGAGCCTCCGAATGAAGCATTGGTCTTGTCACCGGTTTCCTATTTATATGTCCGAGTTACCTAGGGTGGATTTTGTCATTTCCTGTGGTGACATCAGTTCCTATAGTGATGTTATTTCCTTTTTTAAAGGGTTTGTAAATCTTCTCAAAACTCTTTAACTTAAGAGGGAAATCGGCAGGGCAAAACGCGGACATGAGATAACTTTGCCAAAAAGGGTTAAGGAGAATCCGAACAGATATCATAGATATATTAAGGACAGAATTGTAACACAGGTAAAAATAGGACTCCTGAAGCATCATGTGGCAGCCTGTGTGTGGAAATGTAGGAGATGTGAGCAATAGTAAACAAGCTTTTTGCATCTTTGTTTACGACGCAGAAAGGCATGGTAGATACAGAATGATAGGGAAATAGATGGTGACATCTTGAAAAATGCCTGTATTACACCAGAAGCGATGCTGGATATCTTAAAAATCATGAGGTTGGATAAATTCCCAGGACCTGATGAGGTGTCATCTCAATCTTTTCGGGATTGCTGTGGGACTTGCTGAGATATTTGTATCATTGCCAGTAGGTGAGGCGCTGGAAGACTGGAGGTTGGCAAACATGGTGCCAGTATTTGAGAAAGGTGAGAAGGGAAAGCCAGAGCAGTAAAGACTGGTGAGCCTGACATTAGTGGTGGGCAAGCTGTGAGAGTGAATCTGCAGGGACAGGATTTACATGTATTTCGAGTGGCAAGGACTGATTAGGGGCAGTTGACATGCCTTTGCACATGCACTATCATGTCTCACCAACTTAACTGAGTTTTGTAAAGAAGAATCAAAGAGGCTTGATGAGGCAGAACAGTGGATGTGATCAATGTGGACTTCAGGAAGGTGTTCAAACTGGTTTGTCATGGTAGACAAATTCGTAAGGTTAGCTGGCATTGAACTCAGGGAGACCCAGCTATTTGGATACAAAACTGGCTTGTCGGTGGAAGACAGAGAATGGTGGTGTTGGCTCACTTTTCAGACTGGAGGCCTATGACCAGTGATGTGTGAGTGGAATTGATGCTGGATCCACAGCTTTTTGCCATTGATATAAACGATTTGAAATTGACAATTTACATTCTAGCTCGTAAGTTTGAAGACGACACTAAACTTAAAGTGGGATTTGACAGGGAAGAAGGTTGATCACATGAGTCAATGATCCGAGCAGTCGCAGATAGAGTTTAATTTAGATGAATGTGAGATGCTGCACTTTGAAAGTCAAATCAGAGCAGGACATACACAGTTACTGATAAGGTCCTGGACATTGTTGCTGAACAAGGAGACCTTGGAGTGCAAGATGATAGATCCTTGAAAATGATTTCTGAGATAGACAGGTTGTTGATGACAATGTTTGGTATACTTTGCTTTCCTGATCAGAGCGTTGCGTATAGGAATTGGGAGATCATGTTGTGGCTGTGCAGGACATTGTTTAGGACACGTTTAGAATATTGTCTGCAGTTCTAGTGTCCCTCCAAGAATGTCGGAAGCTTAAAAGTTTCAGAAAAGATGTTTCCAGGTTTGGAATATTTGAAGTATAGGGATAGGCTGAATATACTGGGTCTGTTTTCCCTGGAGCGTTGTAGGCTGAGGTGTAACCTTATACACGTTTATGAAATCATGAGGGACATTGAAAGTGGTAGCAGAGAGGGTATTTTCTCTGTTATGGGGGAGTCTAGAAAGAGAGGGGATAGGTTTACGGTGAGAGGGCATGAAATTAAAAGGAACTCAAATGGCACCTACTTCACAGAGGACGTGGTGCGGCTATGGAATGAATTATCAGAAGAAGTGGTGGTTGCTCGGACAATTACAAAATTACAAGATATCTGGATGGGTAGATAAATAGAAATAGTTGAGAGGGATTCATGGGCAAATGAGACTGGGTTAATTTAGGATATGCATTCGGCATGGATAATTTGGACTGAAGGGTGTGTTTCCATGCTATATTACTCCATGTGTTTAACCATGGCCAGAGTGCTAAGAACAATCGAACAAATGTTCCACAGTAGTTGAATTTCTTTAAATATGACTTCACTTTTTGGAATGATTCCCTGCCTTTTTGTTGCAATGATAGGGTTTTGTGTGTCGGGAGAAATCTGAGATGATATTTTGAGTTCAGTGACCCATGTTCAGATGAAGATGTTCTGATGAAGCGTTGACATGCCTTTGTACATGCGCTATCATGTCTCACTAACTTAACTGAGTTTTGTAAATAAGTATCAAAGAGGATTGATGGGGTAGAACAGTAGATGTGATCTATGTGGACTTCAGGAAGGTGTTCAAACTGGTTTGTCATGGTAGACAAATTCGTAAGACTTCTCTCTCCACAGATACTGCCATACTTGTTGGATTTGTTCTGTTTCATGTTTTCAGCATTCAGAACCTTAATTTATTTCATTACAATGCTTCACTTCCAATCCCTCTCAGAACTAATTCTTAGAACCATAGAATCAGACTGTATATGAGAGGACCTTTGGTCGTTCCCGTTTGTGCTAACAAAGCTACACAAAATCTACTCTTATCCCAGCACCCAGCAGTATCCTCATAGTCTCGAATATGATGATGCTTCAAGCGTTCATCGGTAGTTTTTAAAGTTTGTGACATTTCCTGCTTCCACAACTCTCCCAGGCACTGAATTAGCCGACACCCACCACTCTCTGGGTGAACGCCTATCCTCAGATCCCGCACAAACTCTTCCCTTTCACCTTAAAGGTATGCCCACACACCCGACATGCCATCTGACCATTGCCAGCCCACCCTTTGTTAAACACAGGAGTAAGCAGCTTCTAAATGGGTCAGGCCATTGGAGCTGTCATGTTCAAACTCAACATCTGAACATTCCCAACTGCTAAGATCTTATGTTGCTCTCTGCGCCGACGTAGACAAGCTTGATCATTAATTTCCAATTTGCATTTTACTTCCTGTTTCTTTCAGTTAATTGCCTGGTGATTTTGGTTCTCGCACGAGGAAAGTTTGGTCTCTCGAACAGCACAACGCGCTGCCTGTTGGCTATGGCAATGTCGGACCTAATGTTTGTTCTCACTGACATCATACTGTGGAAACTCAAATTCTTTGGCATGCCAACGTGTTTCCTGGATCTCACCTCTGTGTGCCGTCCTGTCTATGTCATGGCTCGTGCAGCCACAGACTGTTCCGTCTGGTTCACTGTCCTTTTCACCTTTGATCGTTTTGTGGCCATTTGCTGCCTGACAATGAAGAGAGATTATTGGACAGAAAAAGCCTTGACAGTGGCTATGGCTGCAACTGGTATTCTTCTCATTGCAAAAAGCATTCCCTTTTATTTTCGGTTTGAACCTGGGAGTATAATTAACAATGTTCTGTGGCACTGCCAAATAAAGTCAAGGTATTTTACAGATCCCGGGTGGCTGGGATTCAGGTGGTTTGATATCATTTTAACCCCTTTCGTCCCATTCGTGTTAATTCTGTTGATGAATACTCTGATGGTCAGACACATTTTGTTGATCAGTCGTGTCTGCAAGAGCCTGAGGTGTCAGAGGCCCAAAGACACAGAGATGGAGAATCGGAGGAGGTCAGTGATTTCCCTCTTCACCATATCCATTAGCTTCATACTTCTGTGGACAGTGCACGGTTCAAACGTCTTGTACTTTAGCATTAAAGGAACTTACCGTTGGAACTACAGTTCTATAAAGGATTTTACATACATTGCAGAAATGTTGAGGGTTTTAAGCTGCAGCACGAACACATTATTTTGTGCAGTGACTCTGTCCAAGTTCAGAGCGAAGTTCAAGAATGCGATGCAAAAACTGGTTACATAAGTTCTTTGCTTAATGACTCAGCAAAAGAACTGGCTGTAGTCCGCAGGCACCTGCAGTGTTCCCAGTGCGGGAATTGCATATGTACAGACATAATTTCATCATAACAATCACATAGATTGAGTTGTACATCCTGCAATGGAATGGTGACCCTTCCTGCAAGATGGGTCACCATTCACCACGCTCAGGTACACGCTGCTATCCCTGATTGACTGACGGATTGACACACATGGAGACACACAAACAATAAGGAGCAGTAGTCCATTCAGCCCTACGAACCTCGTCCACCTGTCATTCCAGAACACCACGGTTCATCCAATTCTAAGGTGTAATCCACCTTCCTGTCTGTCCCTGACAATGATACTAATCTCCCAGGCTTAACATCATCCATCCACTTCCACTTTAAGAAATATTGGAAGACGCAACAACGGGACAGCAGTGAAGGGAAAAAGAAGTAACTGTCAGGGGCAATGCAGAAGGAAAAGAGGCTAGAGTAGTGATTCCAAATGACGGATTGTCTGTGAGTGATGGACTCAGCTGGAACATTGAGTCTTCACGGAGAGCCCTGTGAATGAGTGATAAAGTCCGGCAGGAGGGGTTTCTGCATTTCCCCTGCAGGGGAGGAGAAGGAGGGACAGAAACTTCGCCTCCTGTACCATGATCAATGTCAGTCTCTGTCTGTTAGCTCGAAATAAACATTTTTTCCAACAAGAGAAAGTCTCCGTGTGCTGGTGATCCCCTCATCTGAATTGTTACTTGCTCCATGCACATTTGTTCAGTTTTGACAGTGTTCCATGAGCCCTCTTATGCTTACTTCCGCCACAGGAATATTGCCTTCTCTCTCTTTCCGCCTCTTTCTGCATATCGTTTTCTCTATCACTTTCTTCCTCTCTTTCTCACTCTCCATCGCTATGACTGCTTCTCTCTCTCCCCACTTCTAAATTTCTTGCTGTCAGTCTCTCTCTGACTCTATCCCTCTACCTCTGTCTCTCTCTGTCTGTCCTTGTCTCTGTGTCTCATGCTCTCTCTCTCTGTCTCACGCTCTGTTTCATTCTCACACGTTGACCACGTCAGGCACGTGTTCTCTCAGTTTAACACTTGCTCATGTGAATTGTCTCAAACCACTTCTATATCTCTTCTTTCACTGAGTTTATCTAAGGAGGTGATTTTGGAAAATACAAAATGCACTGCCGCATCCAACAATATCTTGGCATAATATTAGTTACATTTCTGTAAATGTTGTGTCCCTTCATCTTCTGCGCTTTGACGGTCTCCCTCTCTCTCCCTGTCCATGTGAGGGAGTTTGTGTTTAAGTGTTTCACTGCCAGGGTCTGTCAAGGTCTCTGTGCGTATCTATGTTTCACTGCCTTTGTGGGAATGTCACTCTGTGTGTGCTTTCGCAGATTGTGTCTTTGGATATGTCCATGTGACACATTGTGAGTTCATTTCTGCTGCCGTGTGTTGGATACCCTCTGTGTGTGGACCTGGAAAAGTATTTTGCTGACTACATATTGCGGTGTTTATGCGTTTGGGTATGTTATTCAGTCTATGTAGGAGTGTTTCTGTGACAGTGAGTATGTTCGTGTGGCTGTTCGTTACTGTGCCAGTGTGAGTATGTATCTGCGTGTGTTTTGACATTGTATCTGCTGTGTTTGTGTCTGTTAATATGCTGTGTGTGTGTGTGGGGGTACATTCCTATGACAGTGATTTTTTGTGTGTGTGTGTGTTACTGTTAGCATGTGATGATGGTTACTGACTCTATATGTGCACAAATGTTTCTGTAAGTTCTTGCATGTTGATGTGTAATGTCTCTCAGTATAACTTCGCTTCTATATGTGTGTAGGGATGTGTGTGTGATTATGTGTCTGTGTGTAAATGTGTTTCTTTATTTGGAATGATTTTTTATTTGTGCATGTGTGTGTCCTGTATCTTTGTTGGTCTGATTTCATATCACAGTATGACTGTATTTCTGTCTGTGGATGTGTGTGCATTCTTTGTCTCTATGTAGGCGTGTTCCTATATCTCTCAGTATGGTGGTATTTCAGTGTGGGCGTGTGCATGTAAAGTTTGGGTGTGTTAATGTATCAGCATGTAGGCATAGTCACACACTTTAGTCTGATTGTATTCCTCTGTGAGTTTGCGAGGGTGAGGGTGTGTTTCTATGTCACTCAGGATCAGGTAATGTTTCTGTCTGGAGTTGGTTTTCCACATCTCCGTTTGACTGTTTCTGTGTATGTTCGTGCGTTGTGGGTGGAGGATGGGATGTGTTCCTGTTTTTGTTTATCAGTATCTTCCTATGTCTCAACTTGAGTGTATTTGGGCGTGTGGGTGTACCTTTGTGTCTGAGTGACATGTTTTTGCGAGTGTGTGCGCTTGGGTGTGCTTCTGTGTCTCTCAGGAACTGGTTATATTTCTGTCTCGTCACAACACTCCCTCTCCTGAAAAAGGACGAGTGCACCCTACAGCAGGTCATGGTGCACAATTGCTCTCAATGGAGTATACGTGGGAATCTGGGAGAAATCCAAACATCAGTCTCTCCACCTAATAACTACTGAAACCTGAACTGTTTCTTCGGTTTCTAGACCTATTGTTTAACTAACGAAACAAGGCAAGGTAATATTTAATGAGATGCAAGGCACTAGGAATCTCAAAGGACCAGTGGGTACTTGGGATGCTTGCCCACTGATTCCTGAATGTTGCTGGACAGGTTAATACAATAATTAAGGTGGCACATCATACACCACATGCCTCAATCAGTCGCGGTGCAGATTATAGGTGTAGGAAGGTCTTTCTGGCCTTTTATAGGACTCTATACACTCACATGAACACAGAAATTTTCAAAAAGCTGATGAGAGGTGGAGAGGATAACAGCGTTTAATAAGTGTAACTGGTCAGTTGGTCAGGAGTGGAGACAATCCGTTGTAGATAAAGATCCAGAAATGGTTCCCTCCAAAAACACGTCAATCTCCTCTTATCATTGGAGAAAACAAAAATCAGAGTAAGGTGTCACCAGCAGAGCTGATGAACTGAGCATTGACACTCTCTAATGAACCTTGATGTTTCACTTCGGTGCATTTTGTGTTTGTGACAAATTTCTGCTACTGAGTGTCAGTGGTGGAGGAAGTGTATGTTTGTAGTTGTGATGTCAATCAAGCAAGCTGCTTTGTCCTGGGTGATGTCAAGTTATCTGAGTGTTGATGGAACAACATCCAAACAAGAAACTGGGGATTATTTCGTTACACTTCTTACTTTTGCTTTGACTTTGGGGAGTCAGGAGGTGAGTTACTCGCCGTGGTCTTCCTGGCCTCTGACCTCCTTTTGTAGCAATAATATTCAAATTAATTATGACCAGCTATTTATTGATGAAGTAGCTGAAGCTGTTTTGACCGAGGACATGGCACCGTGGAATTTCTGCAGAGATGTTCTGGAGCTGAGCTGACCCTCCTCTGACAACGACAACCATCTTCCTCTACGCCAGATATGATAGGTACTAGCGGGGAGTGTGCCCTAATTGTCCTTCAAGTGAATTTTGAGCGAACCACAGGAATGTCAGGGTGTGTCACTCCCACCTCCCCTCTGGGATTTAGCGCTTGGCCCATGTTTGATGCTAGAATGTCATACATAAACAAAAGTAGACATTTCTGGATTGCTCAGCATGACTGGCAGCATCCGTGGAGAGAAATCAGACTTAATACGTCGAGACTTGTGACCCTTTCTCAGAACCTGTCGCAACTTGCCTTCCCAACTATTTTTGTGTCAACTGCAAATTTGTCAACAGCACATTTTTTTCCTTTCTCGAACTCATTCATATGCAGAGTATTGCATTCTTCATATGTATATCATATAAACTTTCAGTATTATTATATGTTGGAGCTGAGTGTGTTGGTACAAATATTGCTGTGTATAGGAATTGATCATGTTTGCATGTAAATATTATTGTGCATTGTATCTGTTTGTGTTTATAAATAAAGACTTTGGATTTGTTCTCGTTTAAACGTAAATATCATGAAACAGTAGAATTGCTCATTTGTAAATATAAACATGGTTGTGTCTGGAAACGGTTCCTGGTCATATTTGCTGCCTGCTTTCTTTTTGAGTTGTTCTTGCCTGCAAGTAAGTATTGTTGCATCTTCCTATACGCCAGATATGATAGGTACTAGCGGGGAGTGTGCCCCAATTGTCCTTCAAGTGAATTTTGAGCGAACCACAGGAGTGTCAGGGTGTGTCACTCCCACCTCCCCTCCGGGATTTAGCGCTTGGCCCATGTTTGATGCTAGAATGTCATACATAAACAAAAGTAGACATTTCTGGATTGCTCAGCATGACTGGCAGCATCCGTGGAGAGAAATCAGACTTAATACGTCGAGACTTGTGACCCTTTCTCAGAACCTGTCGCAACTTGCCTTCCCAATTATTTTTGTGTCAACTGCAAATTTGTCAACAGCACATTTTTTTCCTTTCTCGAACTCATTCATATGCAGAGTATTGCATTTTTCATATGTATATCATATAAACTTTCAGTATTATTATATGTTGGAGCTGAGTGTGTTGGTACAAATATTGCTGTGTATAGGAATTGATCATGTTTGCATGTAAATATTATTGTGCATTGTATCTGTTTGTGTTTATAAATAAAGACTTTGGATTTGTTCTCGTTTAAACGTAAATATCATGAAACATTAGAATTGCTCATTTGTAAATATAAACATGGTTGTGTCTGGAAACGGTTCCTGGTCATATTTGCTGCCTGCTTTCTTTTTGAGTTCTTCTTGCCTGCAAGTAAGTATTGTTGCATCTTAGTTGTGTTCTCTATTATATATTAATTTCGTGGTGCGTTTCAGCTGCACATGTATATGTTTCAATATTTTTGCGTTTTGAAGTGTTTACGTTTGTACATAAAAATTGTTGCACAATGAATTTGGAATAAAACTGTTCATGTTTCTGCATATCAATTGTATTTTAGACCTGTTCACGTTCATTTTTAAATATTGTAAATGAGAACTGTTCACGTCTGTATGTAAATATTGCTGTGTACTCGCGCTGTTTCAGTTTATATATCAAAGTTGTGGATTGGAGCTGTTTCAGTTTATATATCAAAGTTGTGAATTGGAACTGTTTCAGTTTATATATCAAAGTTGTGAATTGGAGCTGATCCAGTTTATGTGTATCGATATTATTTTGTGTTGGAGCTGCTCCTGTTGGTATATAAATATTGTTGTGTACTGGAGCTGTCAACCACGTTGTTGTATGTCTTTAGTCATGTGTAGTCCTGACTTGGTAAGGATGCAGTTTCCTCTCTGAAAAGCATGAGCTCGTCGACAAGCGACTTGGGTTCATCATTCGACTCTTAAATTTTAGATAGCCATTATATTTAAACTTCATCATCTACCACATTGGGATTTGAACTTGAGTGCCCAGAACATAACTAGGTTACCTATCTTAATAAAGACAGCGATATTCTGCTAAGCCATCAGCTCTACCACGGTTATGCTCTCGTTCTGTGCAACAGGTTGGAGAAGGGGCTGAATAAGAGCAGAAAGAGCTGTTAATGCTCTTAATCAGCAACAAAAACAAATTCCTGGAAGAAATCAGCACATCTTCCAGCTTCTATTCAGAGAACTCAGAGCTGAATGGCCCCCTGTACCAGAGTAACAGACCGGAGAGGAGCTGAATGACCTCATTTCCCAGGGATCAGGCTGTAGAAGGATCTGATTGGTCTCCTGCACCAGACCAACAGGCCGGAGAGGGGCTGAATGGCTGACTTTTTCCCGTGGGGTAGGCTGGAGAATGGGCTAAATAGCCTCATCCTGTTCCTGTAGGACAGATCGGAGAAGGGGATGAATGGCCTCCTTCTAATTCAATATTGTTGGGTGTGCTCATGCCAACAGCAGACTCATTCATCATTGAAAACTAAGCAATGCTTTATCCCCTGAATTTAAACAAAATCAGTCCGTGAAATGTCCAACTCTCTACCTATTTGTTCTCCATATTTTAAATAAAGGCTGTTTTCAGTTTTCCAGATATTACCTCTATTCACTGTTAGTTCGTCGGATATGTTCATGTGCATTTTACCCCTTTAACTAGTGAAATGGGCAGGCAAATGGCAGATAATGTTGGAAGTAAGAAAGATTCATTCTTTTTGGTCGAGATAATATAAATTATGTGGCTGAATTCTGGTGGGGACTTAACATCAAGACTTGGAGGTGTATACTTCTTTTTTGGAAAGTGACTGGGAATGTTGAGCACGTTTGTCAAAAATAAGTCATCCAAAGTCGAACGGAATGGAAAGGAAAGGGGAATGTTATTTTACCTGTATAAATCACCGCTTTAGACACAGCTGGGGGAAACAGTCCAGATTTGAACTCTTGAATATCATATGACTTCCATTATGTTAAACCTGAGCTCTGCCAACTACAGCACATCACACTTTCGGAAGCATGTCAATGCAGTGGATACTGTGAAATGACATGTTTTCTCAGTGGTTCGCACTGCTGTTTCACAGCACCACGGACCAGGGTTTGATTCTGTTCTCGGGCGACTATCTGTGCACGTTCTCCCTGTGCCTGCGTGGGATTTCTCTGGGTGTTCTGGTTTCCTCCCACAATCCAAAATATATACAGGTAAGAAAAATAAGCTCATAGTGTTCAAGGGTGTGTAGGTTAGGTGCATTCGTCATGGGTAAGTATAGGGCATGGGAATGTGGCTGGGTGGTTTAATCTTTAGAGTGTAGGCATGGACCTGTTGGGCTGAAGGGCCTAATTCCACACTTTAGGGATCGTATTCTATGCTGTGGGAGGCAGAAAATACTCATGGGAACTAAATAACAGGACATTTATTCCCCGTGAGCTTATCACAGCATACAGTGCCTGATTTGTAGCCAAACTCCATATAGCTGTGTTTGTGCCTTATTCCTTACTAACTATGCTTAAGAAAAAAAAATCTACCTCAGATATAAAATTAACTTCTAATCCAGCATCCACTACCCTTTATGGAAGAGAGTTCCCACCCTCCAACACCCTTTCTGTGTGGCAGTGCTTCCTAACATCTCTCCTGAACACATTAGCCCGACATCGCAGACTATGTCCCTTTGTGCTCGAATCCCCAAAGAGTGGGAGTGGGTTATCTTTACAAATCCTATCTATTAAGTTCTGGAGAAAGGTGGCCTATTTTTTAGTCTCCCACATTAATGGTTGGAGAACCGTGAAGAACCTCTTTGAGGCTCCCTCGGACTTGCAGTAAAGAGTCAAGGAGAGCACCAAGTGGATGTTTATTCTCAAAGGTCCTCTGAATGTGAGAGAGAAATGGGGACAACTGTCCAAACTACAGAAAAGCGTGCAGAATCTACCCCTGGTGCAGACGATGGGTGTTGATGTCACAGATGATTTTTAGGAGATGAAGAGCCAGAAAGCCTCACCCTTTACCTCCGAAGCCACCAAGATAATCTCCCGGTTCGGGGTCCATACCGTGGAGCAGGATGGGACGCGCTCACATTTGGTCTTTGAGAAATTGCACAGGGCGAGCTCGATGATCAGCAGCCTGAAAAATTACTCTGTAACGTTATCTCAGCCTGACATCCAGAGGATAAGCAAAACCCTTCCCGCCATATTACATGACATGAATTTCACAGATAGCGCAGCCTCTCGGTCATTACTTCCTATTGTGTAAGTATTAAATGACAACATAGGGGAGAGGCTGGACCTACCGCTATCTTTGGAGGTGCTGACCAAGGCTCTCGACTCTTTAGAAAAGAGTCCGCCTCGTGGAAGTGATAGCTTACCAGCCGAGTTGTATTCGACGCTGTGAGGGTTGTTTGACCAGGAACTGCTGAAAGTCGACAATAGAGAAATTGAGATGTTGAATATCTGACTCAGTGAGAGGCCACTGTCAAAAACTGTGCATTTGTAAATACAGGGTGATTAATGACAAGATTCAAGACTCTGAGCATTGATTTCACTCCCAGATATTGTTGCTGTCAATGTGCATCAGGATCTTGGGTTCTTCATATTCCACACGTTCCCACTCCAACCCCTGTCCCACCCCAGCAAACCCCACACCCCAAGGTGTCCTGAAATTGTTCTGTGACATTCTCGACAGGAGACACTGTTGAGCTGAAAAATGTGTTGCTTCTTCAGGAATATCCTTTCAGGCTTATGCCCGAAACGTCGATTCTCCTGTTCCTCCGATGCTGCCTGACCTGCTGCGCTTTTCCAGCAACACATTGGTAAGCTCCGATCTCCAGCATCTGCAGTCCTCACTTTCTCCTGCGAGGCACTGTTGAGACAATACACCATCCTGGACTCTGTTTAGTTAATGCTGGATTAGAAGTTAATTTTATATCTGAGGTAGATTTTCTTTTTCTTAAGCATAGTTAGTAAGGAATAAGTCACAAACACAGCTATATGGAGTTTGGCTACAAATCAGGCACTGTATGCTGTGATAAGCTCACGGGGAATAAATGTCCTGTTATTTAGTTCCCATGAGTATTTTCTGCCTCCCACAGCATAGAATACGATCCCTAAAGTGTGGAATTAGGCCCTTCAGCCCAACAGGTCCATGCCTACACTCTAAAGATTAAACCACCCAGCCACATTCCCATGCCCTATACTTACCCATGACGAATGCACCTAACCTACACACTCTTGAACACTATGAGCTTATTTTTCTTACCTGTATATATTTTGGATTGTGGGAGGAAACCAGAACACCCAGACAAATCCCACGCAGGCACAGGGAGAACGTGCACAGATAGTCGGCCGAGAACAGAATCAAACCCTGGTCCGTGGTGCTGTGAAACAGCAGTGCGAACCACTGAGAAAACATGCCATTTCACAGTATCCACTGCATTGAATGCTTCCGAAAGTGTGATGTGCTGTGGTTGGCAGAGCTCAGGTTTAACACAATGGAAGTCATATGATATTCAAGAGTTCAAATCTGGACTGTTTCCCCCAGCTGTGTCTAAAGCGGTGATTTATACAGGTAAAATAACATTCCCCTTTCCTTTCCATTCCGTTCGACTTTGGATGACTTATTTTTGACAAACGTGCTCAACATTCCCAGTCACTTTCCAAAAAAGAAGTATACACCTCCAAGTCTTGATGTTAAGTCCCCACCAGAATTCAGCCTCATAATTTATATTATCTCGACCAAAAAGAATGAATCTTTCTTACTTCCAACATTATCTGCCATTTGCCTGCCTATTTCACTAGTTAAAGGGGTAAAATGCACATGAACATATCCGACGAACTAACAGTGAATAGAGGTAATATCTGGAAAACTGAAAACAGCCTTTATTTAAAATATGGAGAACAAATAGGTAGAGAGTTGGACATTTCACGGACTGATTTTGTTCAAATTCAGGGGATAAAGCATTGCTTAGTTTTCAATGATGAATGAGTCTGCTGTTGGCATGAACACACCCAACAATATTGAATTAGAAGGAGGCCATTCATCCCCTTCTCCGATCTGTCCCACAGGAACAGGGGGAGGCCATTCAACCCCGTCTCCACTCTGTCCTACAGGAACAGGATGAGGCTATTTAGCCCATTCTCCAGCCTACCCCACGGGAAAAAGTCAGCCATTCAGCCCCTCTCCGGCCTGTTAGTCTGGTACAGGAGACCAATCAGATCCTTCTACAGCCTGATCCCTGGGAAATGAGGTCATTCAGCTCCTCTCCGGTCTGTTACTCTGGTACAGGAGGCCATTCAGCTCTGAGTTCTCTGAATAGAAGCTGGAAGATGTGCTGATTTCTTCCAGGAATTTGTTTTTGTTGCTGATTAAGAGCATTAACAGCTCTTTCTGCTCTTATTCAGCCCCTTCTCCAACCTGTTGCACAGGACGAGAGCATAACCGTGGTAGAGCTGATGGCTTAGCAGAATATCGCTGTCTTTATTAAGATAGGTAACCTAGTTATGTTCTGGGCACTCAAGTTCAAATCCCAATGTGGTAGATGATGAAGTTTAAATATAATGGCTATCTAAAATTTAAGAGTCGAATGATGAACCCAAGTCGCTTGTCGACGAGCTCATGCTTTTCAGAGAGGAAACTGCATCCTTACCAAGTCAGGACTACACGTGACTAAAGACATACAACAACGTGGTTGACAGCTCCAGTACACAACAATATTTATATACCAACAGGAACAGCTCCAACACAAAATAATATCGATACACATAAACTGGATCAGCTCCAATTCACAACTTTGATATATAAACTGAAACAGCTCCAATCCACAACTTTGATATATAAACTGAAACAGCTCCAATCCACAACTTTGATATATAAACTGAAACAGCTCCAATCCACAACTTTGATATATAAACTGAAACAGCTCCAATCCACAACTTTGATATATAAACTGAAACAGCTCCAATCCACAACTTTGATATATAAACTGAAACAGCTCCAATCCACAACTTTGATATATAAACTGAAACAGCTCCAATCCACAACTTTGATATATAAACTGAAACAGCTCCAATCCACAACTTTGATATATAAACTGAAACAGCTCCAATCCACAACTTTGATATATAAACTGAAACAGCTCCAATCCACAACTTTGATATATAAACTGAAACAGC
>NC_057755.1:2348795-2361208 GCF_004010195.1 Chiloscyllium plagiosum | reverse complement strand
TTGTGTCATCTGCAAACTTGCTGACCCATCCTTCAATCCCCTCATCCAAGTCATTAATAAAAATTACAAACAGTAGAGGACCAAGGACAGAGACCTGTGGAACACCACTCACCACAGACTTCCAGGCAGAATATTTTCCTTCCACTACCACTCGCTGTCTTCTGTTGGACAGCCAATTCTGTATCCAGACAGCTAAGTTCCCCTGAATCCCATTCATCCTGACCTTCTGAATGAGCCTACCATGGGGAACCTTATCAACTGCCTTGCTGAAGCCCATATACACCACATCCACTGCTCGACCCTCATCAACTTTTCTAGTCACATCCTCAAAGAACTTGATAAGGTATGTGAGGCATGACCTGTCCCTCACAAAGCCGTGTTGACTGCATTTAATCAAGCCATGCATCTTCCAGATGGTCATAAATCCTATCCCTCAGAATCCTTTCTAACATCTTGCAGACGACAGACGTGAGACTTAGATGTTTTAGGTTTCTTCTTTGTACACGTGCAGTACACTGCAGATTAACAGAGAATATCTCATCCCGATGTCTTGCTGTAGGGATCGTGTGTGATTCAGAGTCAGCTCTGAAACATGTCCAGGGCGCCCTTACCCTGGTAGGAGGTTCTGTATTGATTGGAGCTTATGTAACCGTTGAGGGCATTTTTCAGTGAGTTATTTTTACCTGTTTCAATTACTGCCTAGATTGGAGAAATAATGTTCGAATCAAGTACTGTCTGTGCACAAGGTCAGGAATTGTATTGCGGTGATGTATTCATTAAAACCGACAGTGTGTTTTCACCATTAACCAACGATGATCCCTTCCCTGAACAGGCGCTGACAACCCTGGAAAACACATCCTCGAGTTGAGGAGAATGTTTCTCAGACAGATACTCAACAACTGGAATTTAATTTCCAAATGATCAAAGTCAAGGGAAGGACGACATTGGAATGAAATTAGAGTTTACAGTTCGATAGATGGTATTGTAGTGTCAATGCTGGTATAGTGGGCGGCACAGTGGCTCAGTGGTTAGCCCTGCTGCCTCACAGAGACAGCGGGTGGGTCTGGGTGGGATACCTTTCGCCGGGTCAGTGAGGACTTGATGAGCCCATTGGCCTGCTTCCACGTTGTAAGGATTCGATTATGTCAATCAATATACATTTTCCTCTGTTTTCTCCTGACCGATTGAGATTTGCACAATTATACAGTTGTAAAAATAATCTGTGTCCACTGAGAGTTAACTCACCGTTGTCAACTGTTTGCTGAAATTCTTAAATAAATGAAGTGAACCACATTGTAATGTAACAGTCCCCCAGGCGATGCCAGCAGTTATAAATGAAAGGCTTTGAGATTATATCACCTCCGT
The DNA here is from genome assembly GCF_004010195.1 of Chiloscyllium plagiosum. Taxonomy (NCBI): domain Eukaryota; kingdom Metazoa; phylum Chordata; class Chondrichthyes; order Orectolobiformes; family Hemiscylliidae; genus Chiloscyllium; species Chiloscyllium plagiosum. Next base: position 2,359,843 of record NC_057755.1, on the reverse strand, counting down.
ATTGAGTACAGAGAGATTGCCTGCGCCCAGAGATTGAGGCAGACAATGGCATTTTCACTTTTTTATTTGTGGAAATTATTTTATATGACCCTTCCGACTGTAACAATCCCCGGTAAGTGCGGTAAACCAATGAAATTGTGTCAATCTGTCGGATGGTTGGCTGCGGGTTCACTCTGCCAAGGATAATGATATATGGGCATGTTATGCCAACACGTCACACAGTGGAAGGAGATGGGTAATTTGTTGTCAGATTACAGAGACCCTGTGGAATTCGTGTCATAGCAGATTCCACAGGAATTGCCTGGGAAATTATTCATCTCATCTGAGAACCTTCCAGAAATGTGCATTTCAATCGGAGACTACGGAGAGTTTCAATGGAATTAAGGCAATGAATCATTTTGGAAACATATAAGCGGTGATATTCTCTGTAGAGAATGCAATATTAGTGAGTGTGTGTTTGGTCTGGTGTTGAAGTGAATAAGCAGTGGGCTTCTCTGTGCATCAAAAGTTTATAGTTAACTTGGATTTATTTGTGTAATTGCAGCAATTTGTTTTAAAAATTGCGTTTGAAGTTTGGTGATGGGCTGAATGGCTTTGTGCACGAATTAGCTTTTGTTTAGTTTTGATGGTTGCGACCCAACATGGCATTAATGGGGCCTCAAAACTTTGTAGGTGAGTTCTGGAATTTGCAATTAATGAAGGAACCCTTACTGAGAAAGCTTTACTTTCAATTTTATCATTTTTTGTCATTTAGGTTTGTTCCTGTAAGAGTCTGAGACTGAGTGGAGGCATAGATCTGTGCTCATGCAAATGAAATGAGAGTTTTAGTAAATGACATGACCTTAGAGCGAAACTTTTGTGTTGGTCACAGACAGTAGTGTTGTGACAAAAGAAAAGCTCTGAAGAAACTGTTTCAAGCTGTGTATATTGATGTTCAGATGTGCGGTATCTCCAGGAAGAAATTGACGGCAATTCCAGTTGAGAATTGGCCGTCAAAAGTAATTTAACCAAGTGATAGATACAGGGATTTTTGTATGAATCGTTTTTGAGGGCTGTTTTGTTTTGAACGGCATTGGGAGTCGGGTTTTGTGTAATATATGAATGTCGTGGCCTTTCGTTTCATGTATGCGTTGTTTTGAGATGAATGATTTTTGCTTCTGCGGCGTGTTCATTGACTTTTATCTGCTTTATAAAAACGTAGTTTGGTTTCATCTGTTTTACCGTCATTTCTTTAGCAATAAATTTCATTTTTTTTAATGGATGCAATATTTTCAGCATTGTGTGTTTACGATACAGCAAGAGATCACTTTGTTAAATCAACACAAGCAAGGTTATGTGTCGTCAGCTTGGATTTCTATCAAGGATCGAGGCGTGCTCTGTAATTAATCACCTGATATCAAAACAGAAGTGAGTCTGTTAAACACGTAGATTGTCTAAAACTGATAAACTACACCCAAACCTCAAATAAATTGTGCCCAAACTATATCCGTTCAGATCCATCATATGCCACAGACGCCGATCAGAGATTCACACTGAGATGTAATTCCATGGTATTTCCCCCAACATTACTACTTTCTCACTGTGTACCAGCGCCAAAAAAAAAAAAAATCCCTCAGACCTGTAACACTGGAACTACATGAGGCACTGGCTGGCTCCCAGCTGCGGTTTTGTGCACAATCCTGGTTATCTGCCAGCAGTGAGAACGGAATTGCGCTGAGGAGAGCATAGAAGAGAATTACAAGAAGAAAAATGGATAATGTTTGGGTCATCTCTGAAACAGAGTGGAATGAGAATTGAGGTGATTGAGATATACAAAATAAGGAAGCTCTTGAATGGAGACTTCTCTCCCCAAATACAGGACCATTGCCAGGAGACGCAGAGAGTGAATAATTGATGAAAGCTCTGTAGGGGACATGAGGCATACCCTTTCATTCAGAAGGTGACGGTACATTTGGAATTCAATTTCCAGTTTGGACAGTGGTTTGAAATGGCAACCCTCAATCATTTCAAGGGAACTTGGATCTGCACGAGGTGTAGAAACCTTCAACGCTGCGGACCAGTTGCTGGAAAATGGGATCAGAGCAGCGAGCCAGTTTACTCCATTGTTGCAGACATGAATAAGCTCTTTCAGTGCCATAACCTTCCTACAGTTCTGTGGGATTGAAGAAAGACTGAGGATTGTTAAAGTGGATTCACTCGGTGGGCAGAATGGGCTGTCTCTGCGTTGTTCACTTCCAACATTTTAACACTGCAAAGTGTTAAATTGAATTTCAGATGATTGTGGCTATTTTCCAGTTGTTTTTCTGAAGAGGTTTTTGTGGCTTCATATTTTTACACTGCATGAAGCAGTTTTGCTTGGGGAGGAATATTACTGACTAAGTTTAGAAAATAAGAACGAATCAATTCATTAGGTTAATATTGCTTACCTTATTTCGGTATTCTCATTACAAAGTGATTTTATTTTTAAAAAGACGTGTTTCTGTTCTGTCTGAACTGTCTATGAACTGCTGAGAATTTATATTATGTTAATTGCACCTGACATGATTAGAACACAATAGAGAATCAGAGTGACCTGATTATTTTGCAACGTCATATTTCATTGCACAATGGATTGGAGCCGTCAAATTCAGTATTTGGAGTAGTGAACTGACTGTTCTGTTTTGCATTATGTCGCTTATTCAAAAAGTTTCAACAAGCCTATCCCCAAGAGTATTTCAGTCAGACAATGCAGAGAACGCAATAAAATAGTCACATCTACTGATTTGCATTTGGCATTATCTGTTCACTGAATTTACAAGCACAAATGGAACATTTTCTAAATATAACAAGGAATTGTTCTTTTCTCGAAACAAACTCGGCGGGTGTCCATGAGTTATAAGATCCTCAATTTATCATCACAGATAGTGGTTTGTCCCTTCAATGATGAAACCAAACTTTCTCGGCTCTGTTAGCATCCTCCGTCAAATCATTCCATCTTCTCATGTTTTTGTAATACATTGATCAGAACATTCTAGGCAAACCTATATGGAGGACGGGAAAGACTGTGGCTGTCAGAGCTGCTCCCTCAGTTGTGGCATTTTATGTGTCAGAGCTGACTTTCTCGAATTCCTGGAAGACTATTGTTTCATAAGTTGGTGCATTGTTTTGGAAATGGGGAAAGAAATATCAAAGCAAGGCCATTTAAAAAGGAAGGAAGATAGACAAAGTTGGAGACCACGTGGTCACCCAAATAGATGGATAGATAGATAGATAGAGAAAGAGAGAGAGAGATGCAGCAGTGAATTCGCACATCTACTGCCTTCGGTGTTTGTGTCTATGTGTTTCTGGCCATCGGAGTCCATCTGGGTAAAAAAACAGCAAAAATCACAGCTGCCCTTGGAGTAACACGTGTGTAAGAATTCACAGCACAGGAGCAGATAAGTGCATGGTTTTTAAGTGTAACTTTGCTGCCGGTTTTTGTGTCAGTCTACAACAGTGAGTCAAACACAGTCTCGGACAGCCAGAGTGTTAAGGGTTGAGATGGAGAGGAAATTGTTAAGTGTGTACAAGAAAATTTTCTGATTCAGGATGCAGATGTAGGTACTCGTGCTGGCTCAAAACTTGACTTACTCTCAGGAAATAAGGCAGGCCAGGTGACTGAGGTGTATTATGGTCTTATGGTCTTATGGTATCAGTGGTGAGCACTTTGTGGCCAGCGACCATCAATCTATTAGTTTAAAAATTGGCCAATTGTGAAAGTACTTGGCAAGAACTTTCAACAGTTGTCTGCAGGGAAGTGTTTGTTGATGAAGCGATGGTTAGAAAATGGGAAGCCTTCTGAAATGAGATAACAAGGTTCCAGAGACAGTATGTTCCTGTTCGGCTGAAAGGCAAGACTGGTAGGTGCAGGAATGCTGGATGATGGGAAAAATGAGGTTTTGGTAAAAAGAAGGACGCATATGTCAGGGATAGACAGCAGAGATCGAGTCAATACTTATAACAATATGAGGGGAGTAGGAGTATACTTAAGAGGGAATGGATATAGGCTTGCTCACTGAGCTGGAAGGTGCATTTTCAGACATGTCGTCACCATACAAAGAAAGATAATCAGCGAGCCTCCGAATGAAGCACTGGTGTTTTCGCACTGGTGTCTTCGCTGACTTTCGAACATGTTTGACTTTCCTTGGGTGGGTGATGCAGTTTCCTGTTGTGACGTAATTTCCTATAGTGATGTCATTTTCTGTTTTTTTAAAAGTTTTGGTAAATCTTCTCAAAAATTGTTAACTTAAGAGGGAAATCAGCAGAGCAGAAAGCTGACGTGAGATATCTTTGGCAAAAAGGGTAAAGGAGTATCCGAACGGATTTGGTAAATATAGTTAGGACAGAATTGTAACGCAGGAGAAAACAGGACTCATGAAGCATCATATGGCAGCCTGTGTGTGGAAATGCAGGAGATGTGAGCAATAGTAAACAAGCATTTTGCATCATTGTTTACTACGCAGAAAGGCATGGTAGATACAGGATGTAAGGGAACAGGTGGTGACGAAAATGAGGTTTTGGTAAAAAGAAGGACGCATATGTCAGGGATAGACAGCAGAGATCGAGTCAATACTTATAACAATATGAGGGGAGTAGGAGTATACTTAAGAGGGAATGGATATAGGCTTGCTCACTGAGCTGGAAGGTGCATTTTCAGACATGTCGTCACCATACAAAGAAAGATAATCAGCGAGCCTCCGAATGAAGCACTGGTGTTTTTGCACTGGTGTCTTCGCTGACTTTCGAACATGTTTGAGTTTCCTTGGGTGGGTGATGCAGTTTCCTGTTGTGACGTAATTTCCTATAGTGATGTCATTTTCTGTTTTTTTTAAAGTTTTGGTAAATCTTCTCAAAAATTGTTAACTTAAGAGGGAAATCAGCAGGGCAGAAAGCTGACGTGAGATATCTTTGGCAAAAAGGGTTAAGGAGTATCCGAACGGATTTGGTAAATATAGTTAGGACAGAATTGTAACGCAGGAGAAAACAGGACTCATGAAGCATCATATGGCAGCCTGTGTGTGGAAATGCAGGAGATGTGAGCAATAGTAAACAAGCATTTTGCATCATTGTTTACTACGCAGAAAGGCATGGTAGATACAGGATGTAAGGGAACAGGTGGTGACATCTTGAAAAATGCCCAGATTGCATCAAAAGCGCTGCTGGATGTCTTAAAAATCATGAGGTTGGATAAATCCCCAGGACCTAATGAGGTGTCCTCTCAATCTCTTCGGGAAGATGGGGAATTGATTGCTGTGGGACTTGCTGAGATATTTGTGTCATTGACAGTAGGTGAGGCGCTGGAAGACTGCAGGTTGGCGAACACAGTGCCAGTATTTAAGAAAGGTGAAAGGGAAAACCAGGGCAGTGTAGACTGGTGAGCCCGACATTAGTGGTGGGCAAGCTGTGAGAGTAAATCTGCAGGCTCCGGATTTACATGTATTTGGAGTGGTAAGGACTGTTTGGGGCATTGACATGCCTTTGTACATGCGCTATCATGTCTCACTAACTGAACTGAGTTTTTGGAAGAAGTATCAGAGGATTGATGAAGCAGAACAATGGACGTGATCGATATGGACTTCAGGCAGGTGTTCAAACTTGTTTGTCATGATAGTCAAATTCGTAAGGTTAGCTGGCATTGAATTCAGGGAGACCCAGCTATTTGGGTACAAAACTGGCTTGTAGGTGGAAGACAGAGAGTGGTGGTGTTGGCTCGCTTCTCAGACTGGAAGCCTGTGACCAGTGGTGTGTGAGTGGAATTGATGCTGGATTCACAGCTTTTTGTCATTGATATAAATGATTTGAAATTGGCAATTTACATTCTAGATCGTAAGTTTGCAGATGACACCAAATATAAAGTGAGATTTGACAGAGAAGAAGGTTGATCACATGAGCCAATGATCCGAGCAGTCACAGATAGAGTTTAATTGAGATGAATGTGAGATGCTGCACTTTGAAAGGCAAATCGGAGCAGGACATACGCAGTTATTGATAAGGTCCTGGACATTGTTGCTGAACAAGGAGACCTTGGAGTGCAAGATCATAGATCATTGAAAATGATTTCTGAGATAGAGAGGTTGTTGATGACAATGTTGGTATTCTTTCCTTTATTGATCAGAGCACTGAGTATAGGAATAGGGAGATCATGTTGTGGCTGTGCAGGACATTGTTTAGGCCATGTTTAGAATATTGTGTGCAGTTCTGATGAAGCATGATTCCATTCACCCTGTTTCTCTCTCCACAGATACTGCCATACTTGTTGGGTTTTGTTTTGTTTCATGTTTTCAGCATTCAAAGTCTTAATTTATTTAATTAAAATGCTTCACTTCCAAACCTGCCTCTCGGAACGAATTCTTCGAATCATAGAACCAGACTGTATAGGAGAGGGCCTTCGGTCCTTCCAGTTTGTGCTATCAATGCTACATAAAATCTACTCTTGTCCCAGCTTCCAGCACTATCCTCATAGTCTCGAATATGATGATGCTTCAAGCGTTCATCCAGGCAGTTTTTAAAGTTTGTGACGTTTCCTGCTTCCACAACTCTCCCAGGCACTGAATTATCAGACACCCACCATCTCCGGGTGAGTGCATCTTCCTCAGATCCCCCGAATCTCTTCGCTTTCACCGTAAAAATATGTCCCCCTGCCATCTGACAATTCCCTGCCAACCCTTAGTTAAACACAGGAGTGAGCAGCTTCAAATGGCCATTGGAGCTGTCATGTTCAAACTTAAAAATCACACAACACCAGGTTATACTCCAACAGGTTTAATTGGAAGCACACTAGCTTTTGGAGTGACGATCCTTCATCGGGTGATTCAAGGAATTCTCTCTCCACAGATGCTGCCATACTTGTTGGATTTGTTCTGTTTCATGTTTTCAGCATTCAAAGCCTTAAGTTATTTCATTACAATGCTTCACTTCCAATCCCACTCAGAACTAATTCTTAGAACCATAGAATCAGACTGTATATGAGAGGACCTTTGGTCGTTCCCGTTTGTGCTAACAAAGCTACACAAAATCTACTCTCATCCCAGCTCCCAGCACTATCCTCATAATCTCGAATATGATGATGCTTCAAGCGTTCATCCAGGTCGTTTTTAAAGTTTGTGGCATTTCCTGCTTCTACACCTCTCCCAGGCACTGAATTAGCAGGCACCCACCACTCTCTGGGTAAACGCCTCTTCCTCAGATCCCGCACAAACTCTTCACTTTCACCTTAAAGGTATGCCCAAACCCCCCCACCCCCCACCCCCACATCTGACAATTGCCCGCCCACCCTTAGTTAAACACAGGAGTAGGCAGCTTCTAAATGGGTCAGGCCATTGGAGCTGTCATGTTCAAACTCGACATCTGAACATTCCCAACTGCCCCAGTTGTTTGCGAAGATCTTATATTGCTATCTTCTCCGACGTAGACAAGCTTGATCATTAATTTCCAAATTGCATTTTACTTCTTGTTTCTTTCAGTTAATTGTCTGGTGATTTTGGTTTTCACACGGGGAAAATGTGGTCTCTCTAACAGCACAACGCGCTGCCTGTTGGCTGTGGCAATGTCGGATCTACTGTTTGTCCTCACTGACATCATACTGTGGAAACTCAAATTATTTGGCATGCCAACGTGTTTCCTGGATCTCACCTCTGTGTGCCGTCCTGTCTATGTTATGGCTCGTGCAGCCACAGACTGTTCCGTCTGGTTCACTGTCCTTTTCACCTTTGATCGTTTTGTGGCCATTTGCTGCCTGAAAATGAAGAGAAAATATTGGACAGAGAAAGCCTTGGCTGTGGGTATGGATGCAACTGGTATTCTTCTCATTGCAAACAGCATTCCCTTTTATTTTTGGTTTGAACCTTGCAGTATAATTAACAATTTTCTGTGGCACTGCCGAATAAAGTCAAGTTATTTTACAGATCCCAGGTGGCTGTGATTCAGGTGGGTTGATATCATTTTAACCCCTTTCATACCATTCGTGTTAATTCTGTTGATGAATACTCTGATGGTCAGACACATTTTATTGATCAGTCGAGCCTGAGGTGTCAGAGGAAGGGAGAGTGGCACAAAGACACAGAGGTGGAGAATCGGAGGAGGTCAGTGATTTCCCTCTTCACCATATCCATTAGCTTCATACATCTGTGGACAGTGCACGGTTCTAACGTCTTGTACTTTAGCTTTAAAGAAAAATGTCGCTGGAGGTACAGCTGCATAAAGGATTTTGCGTACACTGCAGAAATGCTGAGGGTTTTAAGCTGCAGCACGAACACATTATTTTGTGCAGTGACTCTGTCCAAGTTCAGAACAAAGTTCAAGACTGCGGTGCAAAAATTGGTTACATAAATTCTTTGCTTAATGACTCAGCAAAAGAACTGGGCGAGCTCCCCAGGCATCTGCAGTGTTCCCAATGCAGGAATTGCATATGTGCAGACAGAATTTCATCAACACAATCACATGGATTGAGTTGAACGCCCTGCAGTGAATGGCGGGGGGCGAAGGAAGATGGGTCACCATTCACCATGCTCAGGTACTCACTGCTATCCCTGATTGACTGACGGTTTTGCACACATGGAGACAGACATTCAATGAGGATCAGTAGGCCATTCAGCCCTTCGAACTGGTCTATCCGTCATTCCAGAATATCGCGGCTCATACAATTAGATTAGATTAGATTAGATTACTTACAGTGTGGAAACAGGCCCTTCGGCCCAACAAGTCCACACCGACCCGCCGAAGCGTAACCCACCCATACCCCTACATTTACCCCTTTACCTATCACTACGGGCAATTTAGCATGACTTGCACATCTTTGGACTGTGGGAGGAAACCGGAGTCCCCGGAGGAAACCCACGCAGACACGGGGAGAACGTGCAAACTCCACACAGTCAGTCGCCTGAGGCGGGAATTGAACCCGGGTCTCTGGCGCTGCGAGGCAGCAGTGCTAACCACTGTGCCACCGTGCCGCCCACAAATTCTAAAGTGTAATCTACTTTCCGTCTGTGAGGGTCTCGATGTGTGTCTATGTTTCACTGCCTTTGTACGAATGTCACTCTGTGTGTGCTTTCACAGGTTTTGTCTCTGGATATGTCCCTGTGACACATTGTGAGTGCATTTCTGCCCCCGTGTTTTGGTTTCCCCCTGCGTGTGGACCTGGAGAAATATTTTGGTAACTACATATTGCAGTGTTTATGTGTTTGGGTATGTTAGTCAGTCTATGTAGGAATGCTTCTGTGATAGGGAGTATATTTGTGTGGTTGTTTGTTACTGTAACAGTGTGAATGTGTATCTGCCTGTGTTTTGACATTGCATCTGTTGTGTTTGTGTCTGTGTATGCAGTGTTTGTGTGGTTACATTCGGGTGACAATGTTATTTTTGTGTGTTTGTGTTACTGTCAGCATGTTTTAATGGTTGCTGACTCTATATGTGTGTGTCTCTGACGTTCACTGCATTATTGTGGGAGTGGGGCTGTGTCTCTCGCCGCCTGTGCTGCTGCTTTAGCAGTTGCGTGTGTTGTTCAGACTGTGTTTTCCTCCCTATCCATGTGTCAGGATGTTTCTATGGCCTCAGCAGGATCTCTGTTTTCCTCCCTGTGGGCGTGTCTCTGTTCACTTCTGATGTCTACATATAATTGTATATGTGGTTCTGTAACTGTGTTTAACTGTGCTCATGTGTGTATACAAATGTTTCTGTAAGTTCTTACATGGTTGATGTGCAATGTCTGTCAGTATGGCTTCCCTTCTTTATTTGGGATGACATTTCATGTGTTTCTTTATTTGGGATGACATTTCATGTGTGTATGTTTGTGTTCTGCATCTCTGTTGGTCTGCTTGTATACCTTAGTCTGACTGTATTTCTGTCTGTGGAAGCGTGTGCATTCTTTGTATCTACGTAGGCGTGTTCCTACATGTCTCAGTATGGTGGCATTTCTGTGTGGGCGTGTGTATGTGAAATTTGGGTGTGCTAATGTATCAGTGTGTAGGTGTAGTCACACAATTTAGTGTTATTGTAATCCTCTGTGTGTTTGTGATGGTGAGGGTGTGTTTCGATGTCACTTAGGATCGGCTTATACTTCTGTCTGGAGTTGGTTTCCCATATCGCCGTTTGACTCGGTTTCTGTGTATGTTCATGTGTTGTGGGTGCAAAATGGGATTTGTTCCTGTTTTCGTTTTTTCAGTATCTTCCTACGTCTCAACTTGAGTGTATTTGGGCGTGTGGGTGCACTTCTCTATCTGAGTGGCTTGCTTTTGCGAGTGTGTGCATCAGGGTGTCTTTCTGTGTCTCTCAGGACCTGGTTATATTTCTGTCTCGTCATAACACTCCCTCTCCTGAAAAAGGACGAATGAACCCTACAGCAGGCCACGGTGCACAGATTGTTCTGAATGGAGTAGACGTGGGAACGTCGGAAAAATCCAAACATCAGTCTCTCCACCTCACAGCTACTCAAACCTGAACGTTTTAAAGACCTAGTGTCTAACTAACTAAACAAGGCAAGGTAATATTTCATGAGATGCCATTATGTGTTTGTGACACATTTCTGCTACTGAGTGTCAGTGATGGAGGAAGCGTATGTTTGAAGTTGTGACGTCATTCGAGCAAGTTGCTTTATCCTGGGTGATGTCATGTTTTGTGAGTGTTGGTGGAGCTGCATCCAAACAAGAAACTGGGGAGTATTTCGTTACACTTGTTACTTTTGCTTTGACTTTGGGGAGTAGGAGGTGAGTTACTCGCCGTGGTCTTCCTGGCCTCTGACCTCCTCTTGTAGCAATAATATTCAAATTAATTATGACCAGCTATTTATTGATGAAGTAGCTGAAGCTGTCTTGTCCGAGGACAGTACACCGTGGAATTTCTGTAGAGATGTTCTGGAGCTGAGCTAACTCTCCTCTAACAACGACAGCCACCTTCCTGTATGCCAGATATGACAGGTACGAGCAGGGAGTGTGCCCCCGATTGTCCTTCAAGTGAATTTTGAGCGAGCCACAGGGATGTCAGGGTGTGTCACTCTCACCTCCTCTCTGGGATTCAGCTCTTGGCCCATGTTTGAA
>NC_057755.1:2340872-2348685 GCF_004010195.1 Chiloscyllium plagiosum | reverse complement strand
GTTGAAACATAAATATCGTTAAGCATTAGAACTGCTCTTTGTTAATATAAATATGGTTGTGTCTGGAAACGGTTCTTGGTCATACTTGCTTCCTGTTTTCTATTTGAGTTGTTGTCACATTCATATTAATATTGTTGTATCTCAGTTCTGTTCTTTTTTTAATAAATACTTTGATGTTTTGCCGCTTCACATCCGATTAACTTATCTGATCCTGTGCTGTGAACTTCGCCCAACAGTTCCTCCAAGATCAGTTATGAATATCATTGTTTGTTAATTTTCCCAGATGCACACCGACGTCCAACGATATATGAATTCAAACAGCAAAGGCAGTAACTGTGCAGATTCTCTCTCTCTCTCTCTCTTCTGTAATGACCTCACCATGTGCTTCCATTGTCTGTTCTTCTCCCTTTTAAGACTGCTATTGTTTTGACTTTTTTTCCCAAAGTTCCAAAACAATGCAACAGCACATGAAGTGCTGCTCCTGGAATTCGAGGAAATCACCTTCAGCACCTAAAATACCTCAAAAAAGGAGCAACTGTTGCAGGCAGAAATTTTTCCCGTCCTCCACCTTGGATTATCCCGAATCCTCTTGGGAAATAAGGCAGGGCAGGTTACTGAGTGTCAGTGGGAGAACACTTTTGGGCCAGCGACCATAATTCTATTAGATTTAAAATAATGATGGAAAAGTATAGACCACATCTAAAAGTTGAGTTCTAAGTTGGAGAAAGGCCAATTTTGACGGGATAAGGCAAGAACTTTCGAAAGCTGATTGGAGGCAGATGTTCACAGGTAAAGGGTCGGCTGGAAAATGGGAAGCCTTCAGAAATGAGATAACGAGAATCCAGAGAAAGTATATTCCTGTTATGGTGAAAGGAAAGGCTGGTAGTTATAGGGAATGCTGGATGACTAAAGAAATTGAGGGCTTGGTTAAGAAGAAGAAGGAAGCATATGTAAAGTATAGACATGATAGATCGATTGAATCCTTAGAAGAATATAAAGGAAGTAGGAGTATGCTTAAGAGGGAAATCAGAAGGGCAAAAAGGGGACATGAGATAGATTTGGAAAAAAAGAAAAAGAAGTTTTTACAAATACGTTAAGGACAAAATGGTAACTAGGTCGAAAATAGGGCCCCTCAAAGATCAGCAATGTGGCATTTGTGTGGAGCCACAGACAATGGGGAGATACTAAATGAGGATTTTGCATCAGTATTTACTGTGGAAATGGATATGGAAGATATCGACTGTAGGGAAATAGATGGTGACATCTTTCAAAATTTCGAAATTACAGAGGAGAAAGTGCAATATGTCTTGAAACGGGTAAAGGTGGATAAATCCCCAGGACCTGATCAGGTGTACCCGAGAACTCTGTGGGAGGCTAGAGAAGTGACTGCTGGGCCTCTTGCTGAGTTATTTGTATCATCGATATTCACAGGTGAGTTGTTGGAAGACAGGAGGTTGGCTAACCTGGTGCCACTGTTTAAGAAGAGTGGTAAGGACAAGCCAGGGAATTATAGACGAGTGAACCTGAAGGGCAATTTGTTGGAGGGAATCCTGAAGGACAGGATGTACATGTATTTGGAAAGGCAAGGACTAATTCGGGATAGTCAACATGGCTTTGTGAGTGGGAAATCATGTCGCACAAACTTGATTGAGTTTTTTGAGGAAATAACAAAGAGGACTGATGAGGGCAGAGCGGTTGATGTGATCTATATGGACTTCAGTAAGACCAGAATACAGTGAGAACTAACCATTTGGATACAGAACTGGCGGAAAGGTAGAAGACAGAGGGTGGTGGCAGAGGGTTGTTTTTCAGACTGGAGGCCTGCGACCAGTGGAGTGCCAAAAGGATCTGTTTTGGTCCTCTACTTTTTGTCATTTACTGAAATGATTTGGATGCGAGCATAAGAGTACAGTTAGTAAGTTTGCAGATGACACCAAAATTGGAGGTGTAGTGGACAGCGAACAGGGTTACCGCAGATTACAACAGGATCTTGACCAGAATGGCCAATGGGCTGAGAAGTGGCAGATGGAGTTCATTTCAGATAAATGTCAGGTGCTGCATTTTGGGAAAGCAAATCTTAGCAGGACTTATACACTTAATGGTAAGATCCTCGGGTGTGTTGCTGAACAAAGTGACCTTGGACTACAGGTTCATAGCTCCTTGAAAGTGGAGTCGCAGGTAGATAGGATAATGAAGACGTTTGGTATGCTTTCCTTTATTGGAGAGAGTATTGAGTACAGGAGATGGGAGGTCATGTTGTGGTTGTACAGGATATTGGTTAGGCCACTGTTGGAATATTGCATGCAAGTCTGGTCTCCTTTCTATTGGAAAGATGTTGTGAAACTTGAAAAGATTCAAAAAAGATTTACAAGGATGTTGCCAGGATTGGAGGATTTGAGCTTTAAAGAGAGGATGACCAGTCTGGGGCTGTTTTTCCTGGAGCATCGAAGGCTGAGGGGTGACCTTATAGTGATTTACAAAATCATGAAGGGCATGAATAGGGTAAGTAGGCAAAGTATTTTCCCTGGCGTCAGGGAGTCCAGAAGGAGAGGGCATAGGCTTAGGGTGAGAGGGGAAGATATAAAAGAGACTATGGGGTAACGTTTTCACACAAAGGTGGTACCGATATGGAATGAGCTGCCATAGGAAGTGGTGGAGGCTGGTACAATTGCAAAATTTAAGAGGCATTTGAATGGGTATATGAATAGGAAAGATTTGGAGGTTGCTGGCAAGTGGGATTGGGTTGGAATATGTGGTCGGCATGGACTGGTTGGACCGAAGCATGGAAACACAATGTACATCGCTATGATTCAATGCACATGTTCATGTTTGAATAATTTTCCGTTACTGAAGTGTTTGCATTTTATACATAAAAATTGTTGCATATTAAAGTTGGAATGAAACTGTACATCTTTCTGTACATCAATTGTGTTTTAGAATTGTTCACATTCATATTTAAATATTGTACATGAGAACTGTTCATGTCTGTATGTAAATATTGTTGTGTACTGGATCTGTTCCAGTTTAGAAATCAAAGTTGTGAATTGGATCAGTTCCAGGTTATATATCAAAGTTGTGAATTGAATCTGTTCCAGTTTATATATCAAAGTTGTGAATTGTATCTGTTCCAGTTTATATATCAAAGTTGTAAGTTGGATCTGTTCCAGTTTATACATAAAAGTTGTGAATTGGATCTGTTCCAGTTTCTATATCCAAGTTGTGGATTGGAGCTGTTTCAGTTTATGTGTATAGATGTTATTTTGTGTTGGAGCTGCTCCAGTTGGTATATAAATATAATTGTATATTGGAGCCGTTGCTGTTTATATGTAAGAATTAGTGTATGTTGAAGTTGTGGCTGCCTCCTTCTTATCAGCAATACTATATCTGATGTGTGGTTCGGCTGCTGAGCCCTTCCAGTGCTTTGGGGTAAATCTGCTGCTCCAGTGCCCGGCAGTGGGACGGCAACAAAGAGCAGCAGCTCACACGTGCCTGCAGTTGATGGAATGCTCTGGACATGACAGCTGGTCTCTGGATATTGTGGGGCAGAAGACACATTGTGGAAGGGGGAACAAGAACTGAAGAGCATCGGGGAAGATAGAGAGATGGTTAAACATTGTGAAATGGATAGAATTCAACAGACAGTAATGGGGGTAGGATTAAATAGACAATAATGACTAGAGGGTTAAATAGAGAGTAACAGAGAGATGTTTACATAGAGGGTAAGGGAATGGGATTTAATGCAAAGAAATAGGGCAAGGTGTAAGTTGAGTTTTATAGAAAAAAACAGAATTTAGTTGAGGGCGGAAAGGGTTATTTACAGGAAAAGGGGCAGGAATTAGTATCAAGTAGCGGGGAGATGGTTAAGTCGAGTAATGTGCAATACATTCAATATAAGGGAATGAAGATGGTGAAATGGAATGTAATAGAAACAAAATTGTATGCAGGGCAACAGGGAGATGGTTGAACGCAGAAAAGGGAAAGAATCTAATATAAAGAAATGCGGAAAACTAAATAGAGAGTAATGAGGTGAGGATTCAGTGCAGGAGGTTAGGGAGAGGTTTAAGTTCAGGGGGAGAGTGGAGGGTTAAATACAGAGTGTAGAAGATTGAATAGAAAGTAGTAGCGGGACGGTTAATTAGAGAACAATGGGGAGTAAACTGAATACAGGGATGGTTAAAGATTTTGATGGGCAGGGTTTAAATTTAGCGGGTTCAGTGGAAAGTAGTTATGAGATGATTAAATGTAAACTAATACGAACTTGATAAAATCACAAATAACAGAGAGGATTGAAAACAGGGTAAGAGAGAAATGGTTAGATACAGGGGAATAGAAAGGATTGAACGTAGATAATGGCAGACTAAGAGGAAGAGGATTAAATACAGGGCAGGGAATAGAGAGGACTGAATACAGATCACGGCGTAAATACAGAATAACAGGGAGTGTCTCAAATACAGAGAGCAAGAAGGTGAAAGACACAGTAATCAGCAGAGAATTAAAGACTGGGAAAAAGTGTGGGTTACATACAAAGGAACAGCGATACAAGTAAATGCAGATTAACAGGGAGAGGTTTGCATACAGGGAAACATAAATACTTAAATACAGGGACATAGAGTGGCAAAATACAGGGCAATAGCGATGAATAAGTATAGGGTAAGGGAGACTACTTCTAGCTTTAATCAATTTGGGGGCGGTGGTGATGATGGTCACAGTCCTCTCTTCAAATTTCCAGACATCATCATTGAACGTTGGAACTCATTGCGTCCATTCCCACATTCAGGTGCATCCATATTGCACTGTCTCTCGAGACTACCTCTTCCCATCTCACCGACTGCTCCCTCATTCACATTCCAGTTGTCATTACACCACATACAACCCTACTCCTCATGCCTTCCCTTTCCCTCCTGCCTGTGCTTTGTCATGTAGAATAGTGTGGACTGACATTATGCCCTTCTGCAATTCTTGTGCTCAGGAGTAGGAATGAAAGGCCATCCGCTCTTCTTCTTTACCAATTCAGAATGGGCGAAAGTGCTTCTTCCATTTCCTCTGTATCGTTCTCAAGCATGTTTATTTTTTAATTTAGTCACAGGATGAGGGCATCGCTGGCCAGCATCAGCATTTATTGCCCATCCCAAATTGCCTCGAGCATCAGCATTTATTGCCCATCCCAAATTGCCTCGAGGGTTGTTAAGTGTCAAACACATTGTTGTACGTCTGGAGTCACGTGCAGGCCTGACCTCTCGAAAAGGCATTAGCGAATCGACAAGCGACTGGGGGTTCACCATTAGACTCTTAAATTGTTGACGAGCATGGAATTGAAACTTCACCATCTGCCACAGTGGGATTTGAACTGGGGTCCCGAGAACATGACGGGGTTACCTGGCTAACCAGTCCAGCAATAATTCTGATAGGCCATCTTCTCTACCTCTGAAAGAGGGTCTTCCTGTGTCACGGACGAGACAATGGGCTGAATAAAAGCTGTAAGAACTGTTCATGCTCTTAATCAGAAACAGAAACAAATTCCTGGAAGAAATCAACACATCTGCCAGCATCTATGCAGAGAAGTCAGAGCTGAATGGCCTC
The DNA here is from genome assembly GCF_004010195.1 of Chiloscyllium plagiosum. Lineage (NCBI taxonomy): Eukaryota > Metazoa > Chordata > Chondrichthyes > Orectolobiformes > Hemiscylliidae > Chiloscyllium > Chiloscyllium plagiosum. The sequence goes on along the minus strand of NC_057755.1, from coordinate 2,343,105 downwards.
CTGTACCAGAGTTACAGGCCAGAAAGGAGCTCAATGGCCTCGTTTTCCCAGGGATCATGCTGGAGAATGGGATGAATAGCCTCACTCTGTTCCAGTGGAGAAGGAGTTGAATGGCCTCCTCCTGTTCCTGTGGGACAGACCGGAGAAGGAGTTGAATGGACTCCTCCTGTTCCTGTCGGACAGACCGGAGAAGGGGATGAATGGCCTCCTTCTAATCGAATATTGTTGGGTGTGTTCATGCCAACAGCAGACTCATTCAGCATTGAAAACTAAGCAAAGCTTTATCCTTTGAATTTAAAAAAAATCAGTCCGTGAAATGTCCAAGTCTCTGCCTATTTGTTCTCCGTATTTTAAATGAAGGCTGATTTCAGCGTTCCAAATATTACCCCTATTCACAGTCAATTAGTGGGATATGTTCGTGTGCATTTTACCCTTTTAACTAGCGAAATGGCAGGCAAGTGGAAGATAATGTTGGAAGTAAGAAAGCTTCATTTTTTAATGTTAGAGATAATATAAATTAAGTGGCTGAATTCTGGTGGAGACTCAACATCAAGACTTGGAGGTGTATACTTCTTTTTTGGAGAGTGACTGGGAACGCTGAGCAGGTTTGTCAAATATAAGCCATTCAAAGTGGAATGGAATGCAAAGGAAAGGGGAATGTCACTTAACTTGTATAAAGCGCCGCTTTCGACACAGCTGGGGGAAACAGCCCAGATTTGAACTCTTGAATATCAGAAGACTTGCATTAGGTTAAACCTGAGCTCTGCCCACTCCAGCGCACAGAAATTTAGGCAGGATGTCAATGCAGTGGATAGTTTGAAATGGCATGTTTTCTCAGTGGTTCGCACTGCTATTTCACAGCACCAGGGACCAGGGTTTGATTTTAACCTCGGGTGACTATCTGTGTCTGTGTGGGTTTTCTCGGGATTTTCTCGGGGTGTTCTGCTTTCATCCAAAATATGTGCAGGACAGAAAAACGAGTCAGGCTGAGCTGCTCATGGTGTTCAAGGATGTGTAGGTTAGGTGCATTCGTCATGGGTAAGTATAGGGCAGGGGAATGTGGCTGGGTGGTTTACTCTTCAGAGGGTAGGCATGGATTTGTTGGGCTGAAGGGCCTAATTCCACACTTTAGGGATCATATTCTAGGCTGTGGGGGGCGGTTAATAGTCACGGGAACTAGATAACGGGACATTCAGCCCCCCGTGAGCTTGTCACAGCATACAGTGCCTAGTGTGTAGCCAAACTCCATATGCCTGTGTTTGTGCCTTATCCCTTACCAACTATGCTTAAGAAAAAGAAATATATCGCAGATATAAAATTCACATATAATCCAGCATCCACTACCCTTTGTGGAAGAGAGTTCGCACCATCCAACACCCTTTCTGTGTGGCAGTGCTTCCTAACATCTCTCCTGAACACATTAGTCCAACATTGCAGACGATGTCCCTTTGTGTTTGAATCCACAGACAGTGGAAATGGGTTATCTTCATAAACCCTATCTTCTGAGTTCTGGAGAAAGGTGGCCGAATTTGTAGTCTCCCACATTAATGGTTGGAGAACCGGGAAGAACCTCTTTGAGGCTCCCTCAGGCTTGCAGTAAAGAGTCAAAGGGAACACGAAGCGGATCTTTGATCCCAAAGTTCCTCAGAATGTGAGAGTGAAATGGGGACAACTGTCCAAACTACAGAAAAGCGTGTAGAATCTACTCCTGGTGCAGACGATGGGTGTCGTCCCTGTCTGTCCCTCCCCAATCTGTCCCTGCCCTTCCCCCACCCCCACTGGACCCAGTCTTGGAATGCACACAGATACAAAGCTGCAGTTTCAAACACAGAACTGCCACATCACACGGTTACAACACCAACTCACGCAAGAGTTTTGCATAAATTAACACAAGGTCTTTGGACAAATTACTGCAAATGTGTCCCAGAAATTAACACAAGATGTTTGGACAAATGAACACAAGTTTATTTCACAAATGAACAAAGCATTACTGTACACTAAGACAAACATGTCAAGTCAGCAAGCTTAATGATCTTGAAAATTATACAAATGCTGATAAATTGAGCACACTATTTATAATTTCACACAAGCGTATTATACAAATGAAGGGGGAAGGCATTTTTTACAAACTCACCAACTCCCACCGCTACCTGGATTACACCCCTTCCCACCCCACCTCCTGCAAAAAATGCCTTTTCCTATTCCCAATTCCTCCACCTCCGCCATATCTGCT
>NC_057755.1:2329167-2337563 GCF_004010195.1 Chiloscyllium plagiosum | reverse complement strand
TGTTTTCAAAACATCAATATTTATTTCCCTGAGTTCTCTCGCCTCCATTTCTTTCTCAACAATAAAAACTGATGCAAAATACTCATGTCCTGATGTTCAACACAAAGACAACCATGTTAATCTTAAAGGGGTCTTGCTCTGAGTGGAGTTGCTGTCTGTCTCTTAATATCTTTGTAGAACCTTTTTGGATTGTCCTTAACCTTATCCTGTCCTGTCCTTGCCTCAGCCACGTTTCTGTAATAGCTCTGACAGGTGAGTTGTATGTAGCCGTACATACCCTGAGATCATCAGCCTTATCCGTACAGAAATAAATGCTATTTAATTCTTCAGAGTTTCTTTGGGCTCTTAATTGCTGTTGTCTATTTTTTCTAATCAAATTGCTCTTTTCTGATTCAGAACCATCCTCATCTTTCTGTCCATTTTCACGGTTGCATCGGAAAGCCCCAACGACGCCCCCCTCCCCAAAACAAAGTGTTTACAGCCTCTCGAAATAGAACCCACCAGGACATAGGTCCCTTCCCAGTTCAGGTGAAACCCTCCCTCTTTGAACAGGCCATTTCTGTCCCAGAAGAGATCCCGATCATCCGAGAAACGGAATCCCTGCACCTTTTCAGCCATTGATTTATCTGCCCTGTTCTTCCCTCATTCGAAATTGGGACCAGAAGTAAAACAGTGATTTCTACTTGTGATGTTATGTTTCTTTAATCCTCTACCCAAGCTTTTATACTCACTCTGTAAAGCCCTAACCCTTGCCCTGACGATGTAATTCCTCGCAAAGTTTACAACAACTTCTGGCTTCACACTCTCCCCTTTGATAATCTGCTTCAAATCTTTTGAGATGTCGTTTACACTGACACCAGAAAAGCAACAGATTACCCGAAGTTCACGCCGACTGCTGCTAAATCTCTTCTCTATGCCCCTGACAGGACAGTCTCCTATAACAAATGTTCCTTTAAATCTTGACAAACCTGTCTAACAGGATTCATTCTTCGTGCTCAAGATTTGACTCCAACTTCTGCTTTCCTCTGAGAGACTTGAATACCCTTGCCAACTTTCATAGGTGCACCATTGAAAGCATTCTATCTGGATGTATCCACCTGTACCATTAAGGATCGGAGATGGTTATTGAGAGTGGTGAATTTGGCCTGGACAATCACAAAGGCTAACCTCCCATGGATAGAATCCATTTACCAGGCCCGCTATCAGCGAAAGGCTGCTAGTACTCTCAAAGATCCATCCTACCCTGGCAATGGTTTTCACCATCTCTACTTTCAGGGAGAAGGTACAGATGCCTGAACACACGCACCAGCCGGTTTCGAAACACTTTCTACTCCTATGTTGTTAGAATACTGAATGGACTCACAAACTCTTAACAATCGCCTGTCCCTGTGTTTCTGTTTTTGCCGCTGTTTACCTATTATTTACTAATCTATGCTATCTAACTCTGTGATCTACCTGATCTACCTGCCTACAAGGCAAAGCTTGTCACTATACCTCAGCACACTTGACAATAAATAAATTCAATTCAAATTCAATTCAATTCAACCGGAATGTCAGTTTGAGAGAGAAATAGCCACATGAGAACTCTGAACTACCCTGTTACCTTTCCAGACAGGCAATTATCTATCTGACTAATCCTGCTGTGCAATCCCTTCTCTAATTCTACTCTGATATCGGGGAGCTGGTGTTGGACTGGGGTGGACAAGGTTAACATTCACACAACCCCAGGTTATAGTACAATAGGTTTATTTGGAAGCACTAGCTTTCAGAACAATGCTCCTTCATCACATAACTGTGGAGCAGCATGGTTTGCAAAAGATTACAGTGTCATGCAACTGAAAAGATATATTGAACAAACCGAGTTGGCTGTTAAGTATTTCATCTTTTAAAGTTATTTCGAGAATGTGACTTAAAAGAAGCTCTGGGATTTACATATTAATGAACCAAAACCCCCAATCCATTCTAAAATATACTAATTCCAGTCAGTATTTCACTCCTGGGCATCTGTTATTCTATATATAAACTACCTAGAAAACTTCGATAAGATTCCAGCCTGGATCTCACTCCTGAGTGTCTGTTATTCTATAAATAAATGCTCCAAACCGCTTGATAAAATTCCAATTGCTAACTGATTTTCATTTACCTGCTATTCCATACATAACACCAGTCTCCAAAACTCGCCATTAGATTCCAGCCCCTATCTCTCTCCTTAGCATTTGTGATTCCAAATGTAAACACCCAAAACTCCACACTTAGATTCCACTCTGCCTCGCACTCCCCATATTTGGTTAATCAATTGAAAACCACACTGTCCCTCTTGATTATACTCCTGTCTGTAACTTATTCCCTGGTACCTGTTACTCTGTATATTAATCCCTAATCCCTCAATTATATTTCAGACTGAAACTCACTCTGCAGTTTGGTACAGTACGTAAGCTTACTGAGGCCATCGATGAGATTCCAGTCCCGAATTCAATACAAACTAAACAGTTGAATATTAAATTGGGAGCAGAAACACTGAAAGCTCAAGTTTAATTTTTATCAGATTCTGTTTCTCTAAAAATATTAGTCTGATAAAGTGCAGAGGTTCAATAAGGCAGCTCCCTGCCATCATGTCAAGGGCTAATGGGAATGGGCCCAGCCAGTGATGCTCACATCCCATGAACCAACGAAATTGAACAATCCCTTTGCCTGATGAATCACTCGCTGATGGATGACGTCACCGTTTTCTGCTCGGATCCGCTGTACGTGAACAGAAAAATGTGCATCTGTGACCAGTTCGAACAGGCCTCAGGGGCCAAGGTAAACCGAGGCAAGAGTGAGGCCATGGTCTTCCAGAACTGAGCCAATCAATCCTTTATCCCCTTCACCATCAGGACTGACCACCGGAAGGTGCTGGCTGTTTGGTTCGGACGGGCTGGGGTGTGCACCGAGTCTTGAGAGGAGCGTATCAGGAAAGTGAGGCAAAAACTGGGCAGATGGGAGCAACAGTCACTCTCCATCGTGGGTTAAAACCTGGTCATCAAGTGTGAGGCACTATCATTGTTGTTATATGTGGCACAGACCTGGCCTATTCCCAGAACCTGTGCCACTGCAGTCACCCGGGCCATCTTCCAATTTATATGGAGATCAAAATGGACTGGTTATGAAGGGATACCATATACAAAGATCTGGGCAACATGGGATAATACACGCCCAATGCCACCCTCACCCTGATGGCCAACTTTGTATGTGGCTGGATCAAATAGTGCGTGTATTCCCAGTACGCAAACACCAAGTGTCACGATGTACTCAGGCTCTACATGTCCCCGGTGTTGCGAAGGATGGGCCAGGCCTCACTGCCGGGGAACACTCCAAGTAGTTGGACCGTTCCATATCACTTGTTCTTCGTGGAGACTTTTATGAATAAAAACACCTTTGACCACAAGTCCATACGGAAGTGGTCAGCACGTAGTGTCCTTGAGACCCTTCGGGAAAAGGAGAGGACGGATCCTGTTGAGCAGTTCCCTGAGCAGACAGTCAAAGACATTTGGCAGAATGCCTCATCGCCAGAACTTTCCAACAAGCATCAACACATGACTTGGCGACTGGTGAGAAGGGCTCTGCCTGTGAGATCCTTTATGCACGCCGGGAATCTCAGCCACACCCAGATGGGTGAATATCCTGTGTTCATCTGACACCCAGGAATTAGTTAGTGGAGCTTAGTAGTGCCCTCGAAGCGACTGCTGGGGGTGGGGGTGGGGTATGTGACGAGACTGTCACACACCTCCTTCTGGAATGTACCTATGCAGAAGAAGTCTGAAGGGGAATGCAGTGGTGTTTGTCAAGGTTTGTCTTGAGCATTGCCGTGATGTGGACTCCGTGCTCTACGGTCTGTTTCCCAGGACACACACCGAGTCGAACATCAACTGTGCCTGGAGGATCATCAACTCGGTGAAGGACGCTCCCTGGGCGGTCCGAAACCTGTTGATCTTCCAGCGAAGGAGTTGACCCCGACTGAGTGTTGCAGACTGGCACACTCCAAGTTCAGGACTACGTGTTGAGGGACGCGCTGTAGGTTGGGGCAGCTGCTGCCAAGGCGCGTTGGCGAAAGACCACCGTGTAAGGTCTGCCTGCCTAAGAAAAGCATGGGGGCCCACTCAGTAATTGGGTCCCGCTGACGCCTCAGCTAAACACCTGGATGGTTAACATGCAGACTTGTATATACGAATTATTAAGTCTGATCTCTGTATAGAAAGAAATACAATGTATATTTCTGAAAGGGATCACCAATTGTATAGATATCAATTTTTTTTTTGAATAAAGTCTATTTTTGAAATTAAAAAAAATCACTCGCTGCACTCTTGCTCACTTCCGTAGTCCCATGCCCTGGCAATTATTGGCAAACAAGCCTCATACTTGGTGACACAAGCACATTAGGTTACAGTGTTTCGTGAACAAGGATGCAGAAAATAATGTTGAATGCCTAAGTCGTGGAGTGAAGGAGGACTTGACTCAATATTGCAGGGCCCTGGTCACAGGCAGACAGACTGACCGACACCCTCACACACACACATACACGCACAGAAACATACACGTACACACACACGCACATACACACAGATGCACTCTCTCTCTCTCTCACACACACACACACACACACACACAGAAATATACACAGGTGCACACGCTCTCTCTCTCTCTCACACACACACTCTCTCGCATACACAGACACACACACACAGAGAAACAAACACAGATGCACTTTCTCTCTCACACACAGAAACACATACAGATGCACACACGCTCTCTCTCCCACACACACACGCACACTCTCACTCACACACACACACTTAGATACGTGCGCGCACACACACAATCTCTCTCTCTCTCGCTCTCTCTCTCACACACACACACATTCACACACACACAAACACTCACTCACATAGGTACACACATACACATTCGGTCACACAGTTGCACAGGGACACGGAATGACAAAGTAATGTTGTAATTGTCAAATATTAAAGCTCCACTAACTAATTCCTGGGTGTCAGATGAACACAGGATATTCACCCACGTGGGTCAGGCTCAAGTCTGAGAGGCTTCTGTTTCACACTCCGGATTGAAATCAGATGCTGTGTTTGGGAGTAGGATGTGGCTCATGGGATTAGGGCGACTGCCCATTGGGATGTTCAGAACCAGCAATCTAACGGAATCAGAACAGAACAGAGAGAATCAAACAAAGATCTTGGTGTTGAATTTGTGGAGTAGTTCCATTCTTGTTGTGTCTGTGTGTAAGATGGGGAGGGTAGCTATTCAGTTTATATCAGAAGCTCTTGTCAGATTATATCTGCCTCTTTAAATTTTTGATTTCGATATCATTGAGGGAGCTTTACTCTGTATCTATCTCTGTGTTGTCCCTTTCTAGGGGTGGTTGATGGGGATACAGGAAAGGCAGCTTTATTGTGTATCTCACCCCATTCTGTTCCTTTCCTGAGAGTGCTTGATGTGGACAGTGTCGCGGGATCTTTATTTTGTAGCATTGAAACACGAGTAGATCATTCGGCTCCTCAATCCTATCCCATCGTTCAATCGGATCATGGCCAATCTGTGGCCTAACCCTATCTTCCTTCCTTTGGCCCATTCCCTCAATACCTTCACTGAACAAATATTTATCCATTGCAGATGATCCAGCATCCACTGCTGTTTGTCGAAGAGAGTTCCAAATCTCTCCCATCCTTTGTGTAACAAAGTGCTTCCAAACATCTCTCCTGAACACTCTGTGCCAGAATTCTCAGACTTTGTTCCCTCTTGTTCTCGAATCTGCAACCAGCAGGAATCATTTATTTTGATCTAGCCTGTCTCACCCTGTTGATATCTTGAAGGCTTTGATCAGATCACCCCTTTAACTTCTCCATTCTAGAGGAAACAGGCCTCCTCTGTATAATCTCTCCCCAGAATGTAACCGCAGAAGTCTAGGATCATTCTTGTAAGACTCCTTCATGCTCCCTCTTTGTACTCCACACACTTGCTTACACTGACCGAGATTTTCCCCTTAGCCCAGTCTGTCAACATCCCTTTGCAATTCCAAGGTACCATCTGCGCTGTCTACAACGCTGCCTATCTTTGTGCCGAATCCCGTGCAGTTCCTGACATCCTGGAGGTGGATGTCAGGAACAGTGTTGAGGGAGTTTTTCTCTGCATCCCGCTTCTTGTTGTACCAGTCCTGGGAGTTTTAGATGGGGACAGTTAGAGGGGTCTTGACTCTGTATCTATCTCTGTGCTGTCCCTGTTCTCGGAGTTTTGGATGCAGACAGTGAAGAACGAGATTAACTCCACCTAACCCCATGCTGTCCATGTCCTGGTAGTTTTGAATTGGGACAGTGTGGAGGGGTCTTTGATCTGTATTTAACTCTATGCTGTCCCTGTTCTGGGACTGTTTGATAGGAACAGTGCACAGGGAGATTTACTCTAACTAACACCGACCCTCCGAAGAGCAACCCACCTGGACCCATTTCCCTCTGACTAATGCACCTAAAGCTATGGGCAATTCACCTGATGTGAACATCTTTGGACAGTGGAGGGAAACCGGAGCACCAGGAGGAAACCCACGCAGACACGAGGAAATGTGACTGTCCATACAGACAGTCACCCGAGGCTAGGATCGAACCTAGGTCCATGGTGCTGTGACACAGCAGTGCTAACCACTGAGCCACTGTGCCAACACTGTGCCTGCTCAACATGATCTTCCTTTTAATTCACCTGCTCAATCTGATCTTCCCTCGAATCTACCTTCTCGACTGACTTTCCCTGGAATTTATCTGCTCCACCTGATCTTGCCAAGTACCTGCCCTTTCAACTGATCATTTCTACAATCGAGCTGCTTAACGTGATTTTCCCGAGAATGTACCTGCTCAATCTGATCATCCCGAAATTCTAGCTGCTGAAACTGATGCAAGGCGATGACACTAGAATGGAAGAAGTTGATTTCCTCTTGGAGAAAGCCGCCATAGACACGATGAGCTCAGTCGACTCGCTCTACATGGTAATTATTGAATGTGACTCAGTGTAAATGGAGCAGCAATGGAGACCAGGGACCACCTTCTGCCTCCAATGTTCTCCCTGATACATCTGGCTGTGAATTGCTCTGTCTGTGTTAGAGTCAGTTCAGGGAGCAACTTCTGTAATCAAATATTGGGGAAAGTCTGCAGCTGCTGGAAATCTGTCATCCACAACGCTGCCTATCTTTGTGCCGAATCCCGTGCAGTTCCTGACATCCTGGAGGTGGATGTCAGGAACAGTGTTGAGGGAGTTTTTCTCTGCATCCCGCTATTGTGACTGTAGATAAACTGAGGGAAGATAAATAGTGTAAATTATCAGCACATGGGCAGTGGGGGAAAACTCAGTTAAACATGGTTGGCATAAGCAGAAGTTAAATACCTAACTGAGCTAAACTACACTCGTTATTAAAGCCAGTGGAATGGAGACAATGGCAATGTGGTGATCAGGATCTTTAGAGGTGAGACAGAGCAATGGCTGTACAGAGATTCAGAGCCAATGCACTTCCAGAGAAATGGAACATTAGACATGGAACAGAGCACAGCTCAAAAAGAACAACAGTGTGAATGAAAGGTCAAGAAGCTCTGAAAGATTTTCACGTCGTAAAAAAAATTCTGATATATTTCAGGTGGAGCCTGCAAATGGAAAGCTATCCGAACTCTGGTGTCTGAGAAAACCCTTAAATCTGAGAGAATGCCCAGGATGGGGTGATGTCACCGTGTCATTGTCACTGTGTGTTGACATCACCCACAGGAACACAGAGCAATTAATATTTATGACCTTGGACTCAATGCTGACCCACAAACATGAATAATGCTGAGATCCTGATACACTGATGGAGGTCATGTGTAAAAAATACATCACTCTGATCAATGATGGAATCTGAATTGAATCAATACTATCAATGATCCGACAGAATTAATGTAAAATGTCTCTCGAATGACTTAGAACAGATGATTCCAGGATAGAGAGCACATCACCTTGCCACAGATTACTGGTTGGTTCTGGAGAAATCTTCAGCTGATTCTGGAAATCTTTCGATAGACTGTCCGAATATAAGTATGACAATGCTGGAAATACTCAATAGATCAGGCAGGTGGGAATACACGCAGTGAACATTTTAACTCAAAGAAATATCCCCAACATTTTTTGAAGTGGGATACGTAGGCAGTAAATATAAAAAGTAATTGATCAAGAACAATTCTTTCAGACTGCAAAGTAGAGTCGAAATGACAAAGAAAAGTAAAATATTGTGGATGCTGCAGGAAGTGGTGTAGCATCTAAAGATATACATAGGATTAAAGTTTTGAGTTCAAAGTCACTGACAGTCAGCTGAACTTGAAATAATAAAACTG
>NC_057755.1:2309534-2328667 GCF_004010195.1 Chiloscyllium plagiosum | reverse complement strand
GGCTCAGTGGTTAGCACTGCTGTGTCACAGCACCATGGACCTAGGTTCGATCCTAGCCTCGGGTGACTGTCTGTATGGACAGTCACATTTCCTCGTGTCTGCGTGGGTTTCCTCCTGGTGCTCCGGTTTCCCTCCACTGTCCAAAGATGTTCACATCAGGTGAATTGCCCATAGCTTTAGGTGCATTAGTCAGAGGGAAATGGGTCCAGGTGGGTTGCTCTTCGGAGGGTCGGTGTGGACTTGTTGAAAGGCCTGTTTCCACACTGACGGGAATCTAATCTAATCAGGTAGATTCTCGGCAAGATCGGATGGAGCAGGTAGGTTCTTGGGACGATCAGGTGGAGCATGTATAATCTAGGCAAGATGTAAATGAGAAGGAAAAGTATGTTAAGCAAATAGCATTTCTGGAAGATGAATTTGCTAAACAGACATTGTCCACTAAAAGCAAACCAACATTGTTTCAGCAACAGATTTGATGCTCTGAAGCTGTTATATCCATACATAATTGTAAATCTGTATTCTTGGAATTTGGGATTCACTGCTAAGACCAGCAGATGTTCCCATTCCCCAGGCGTCTGTGGGGAACGCGATGTTTAACCTTTGAATGCCTGCAGTGTGTGTGGTGAAAGTGCTACCACAATGATGTTAGGTCAGGACCGACAGATTCTTCACCCAGTGGTGATGAAAGAACAGCATCTATCCAGGTCAACAAATCCCTTCTTCTCTCAGTCTGCTCCCAAAGGACACAGCATCGTGTGTAGGCCCAGGCTAGGGGGAAGGGTGCCTTCACTGAAAGACATCAGTCAGTCTGGTGGGTTCTTCTTTTAATGACAATCAGCAGCTACCATGGTTACATCATCCTTGTTCTGATACCACTAATTCTGAGTTTCATTTAGCATAGTTTCAAAACCTGTATTTTTAATTTTGTAAATTCTCTCCCACACTACTTTTTAATTCATTCATGGCAGGTGGACCTCACTGGCAAGGCCAGGATTTCATGTCCTTTCCTAATTTCCCCGGAGGGAATGTCTGGATACATACCGAGGACAGACGAGGGGAAGATGGCAGATTTCCTCTACAAAAGGACATTCGTGAACCAGATGAGGTTTTCTGATAATCAGCATCGGTTTCATGACCATTAGACTCTTCATGCCAGGTTTTTAATGCAAATAGATTCCAACTCTGTCACAGCAGGATTTGAATCCAGGTGCCCAGAACATATCCTGGGTCTCTGCATTAATTGTCTAGTGATAACTTCACAATGCCATCACCTACCCTGTATTAATGAAGTTTCAAATAATCTATCAGTGGGGAGGATTTGTAATAATTAGTGGATTCACACTGGGGACCAACTATGGGGAATGTGAGAATAATGTGATGGGATGCAAATCATCATCTGAACTGGAAACTCATCAATGCAGTCACAGCAGGGAGAGACCATTCACCTGCACCAAGTCGAATCACAGAATCCCAGAAAGATGGCACTCAGCCCATCAAGTCTACACTAACTTTCCAATGATCATCATACCCATACACAGCACCCGACTTTATCCCCATAACCCTGTACTTTAGTTCGGCCAATCGAACTAACCTGCACGTCTTTGAACTGTGGGCAACATCGGTGTACCCGGAGAACCCATGCAGGCACAGGGAGAACATATATACTGCACACAGTCAGAGAGCCATAGGGATGTATAGCACAGAAACAGACAACTTGTCCATACTGACCAGATGTCCAAAATGAATCTAGTCCCATTTGCCAGCACCTTTCCTATATCCCTCTAAATCCTTTGTATTCATGCACCCATCCAGATGACTTGCAATTGTACCAGCATCCACCACTTCCTCTGGCAGAACGTTCCATTCACACACCACCATCTGTCCGAAAAAGTTGCCCCTGGGGTCCCTTTTATATCTTTCCCCTCTCACCCTGAACCTATGCCCTCTTGCTCTGGACTTAACCACCCCAGGGGAAAAAAAACTGTATTTTTACCCTATCCATGCCCCTCATATTTTATGAACATCTATAAGGTCACCCTACAGCCTCTGACACTCCAGGGAAAATATCTGCAGCCTATTCAGCCTCTCCCCTTAGCTCAACTCCTCCTGGCAACATCATTGTCAATCTTTTCTGAACCCTTTCAAGTTTCACAACTTCCTTCTGATCGGAAGGAGGCCAGAAATGCATGCAATATTCCACAAATAGCCTCAACAATGTCATGTACAGCCTCCCAACTGCTGTACTCTCCCGAGGACCCTAACAATACCTTGGACCATGCCATTAAGTGTATATGTCCTGCTCTGATTTGCTTTCCCAAAATGCAGCACCCTCATATTTATCTAAATTAAACTCCATCTGCCACTCCTCAGCCCATTGGCCCATCTGATCAAGATCCCGTTATAATCTGAGGGAACTTCCTTCGCTGTCTACATCACCTCTAATTTTTGTGTCATCTGCAAACATGCTAACTGTGCCTTCTATGCTCATAACCAAATCATTTTTATCGATGATGAAAGATAATTGACACAGCAGCGATATTTGTGGCACTCCACTGGTCAGAGGCCTCCAGTCTGAAAAATCACCCTCCACTCCCAACCTCTGCCTTCTATGTTAGAGCCAGTACTGTATCCAAATGGCTAGTTCTCCCTGTATTCCGTGAAATCTAACCTTGCTAATCAGTCTCCCAAAGGGAACTTTGTCGTGCACCTTACTGAAGTCCATATAGATCACATCTGCTGCTCTGCCCTCATCAATCCTTTCAGAAATTCTATCATGTTTGTGAGACATGATTTCCCACGCATAAAGCCATGTTGACTATCCCTAATCAATCTTTGCTTTTTCAAATAGATGCACATCCTGTCCCTCAGGATTTCCTCCTACAACTTGCCCACCACCGATGTCAGGCTCACTGGTTTATAGTTCCCTGGCTTGTCCTTACCATCTTTCTTAAACGGTGGCACGACGTTAGCCAACCTCCAGTCTTCCGACACATCACCTGTGACTATTGATGATACAAATATCTCAGCATTGTTAAGCAGTGTGCCACACGGCTGTCCCTCACCGTGGGAAGGGTTTCATTCACTCATCCCTTGTTGATACATGACCACGTTCACAATGGGGCGTTGGCTTTAAAATGTCCAAACTGCGGGAAATGCAATAAAAATGCTTGGGAACTGATACACCATCAATGTGTACACACTGAGGAGAGGCCACTCAGATGTTTTCACTGCAGACCTCGGTTCAGGCAACAGATCAACCCACTGTATTCACACCGGGGAGTGGCAGGGGTGGGGGCAGGGCTGGGAATTTGTTCCTATCGAGGGGTTTCATGTGGTTTTTATACTTTTAATAGCAGAGACCGGGAGTGAGTTACAGACTGGAATCCAATTAAGGATTTTAAGGTGGTTTTTATGTGGAATAACAGATAGCTATTTCAGTTCTTGTACATTGGTACCTTTCAGAAGTTTGCAATTTTTGGCAAACATTGCTGGAATGTGACATTGTCTCAGGTATTTACTGTAAACAACTTCAAGAATTTGCATTTTAATCACCTTCCAAGAGCTCTCTCCATTTCCTGTATCTACAAAGCGAATTGACATGTTTATGTTGCATCAATGTGGGACAGGAAACAGCTTTGAAGACATTGCCCACACGGACAGCATTTCAGCTCCAATCAGAAACTTGGAGATATGTTACAGAACAGAAATGAATCAGCAGCTTTCTGTGTTCCTGCTTCCAAAGTAACATTTGACCATTTATTTTATCTTGTCTGCAGTCTAACATCCAACAAGCATCATTTCATATCTCACATTATTTCAGTTCTACTGCCATTTCATCAGACTCCCCATATTTTTGATCTAGCCTTGCTTTCCCATCTCTGCAACAGCTCCAGCCTTGCTTTCCTCTCTCTGAAAGATCTCCAGGCCTTTCTATCCTCTCTCTGTAACATCTTTGACTTTGTTTTCCTCTTTCTGTAACATCTCCAGCCTTACTTTCCTATCGCTGTAACATCTCCAGTACCATCTAAAACTCCAGAGCAGATAGAGAATGCCTTAGTTTCAGTGTAAAGCTCTCTCTACACTGTAACTTCTCAAATTCCAGCCCATGTTCGGTGTCGGTTTAGATACTGCTTCAATCAACCACTTCGCCCATCCTGTCCCCATTAAACACACTCAGGGCAGCTCCACCACTGGGTTAGATACAGTGTATGTGTCCCTCTACACTTCCTCCATCTGAATCTCCCAGAGTCTGGTAGAATGGGATTAGGTACAGAGTAAAGGTCCTTAATACTGTTGCCATCGAACACTCCGAGGCCAGGGACAGCATGGTGTTAGTTAGAGTAAATCTCCCTCTGCACTGTTCCTATCAAACAGTCCCAGAACAGGGACAGCATAGAGTTAGATACAGATCAAAGACCCCTCCACACTGTCCCAATTCAAAACTCCCAGGACATGGACAGCATGGGGTTAGGTGGAGTTAATCTCGTTCTTCACTGTCTGCATCCAAAACTCCAAGAACAGGGACAGCACAGAGTTAGATACAGAGTCAAGACCCCTCTAACTGTCCCCATCTAAAACTCCCAGGACTGGTACAACAAGAAGCGGGATGCAGAGAAAAGCTCCCTCAACACTCCACCCCCAGGATGTCAGGAACTGCACGGGATTCGGCACAACGTTAGGCAGCGTTGTCGACAGCGCAGATGGTACCTTGGAATTGCAAAGGGATGTTGACAGACTGGGCTAAGGGGAAAATCTCTGTCAGTGTAAGCAAGTGTGTGGAGTACAAAGAGGGAGCATAAAGAATGATCCTGGACTTCTGCGGTTACATTCTGGGGAGAGATTACATAGAGGCGGCCGGTTTCCTCTAGAATGGAGAAATTAAAGGGGTGATCTGATCAAAGCCTTCAAGATATCAACAGGGTGAGACAGGCTAGATCAAGATAAATGATTCCTGCTGGTTGCAGATTCGAGAACAAGAGGGAACAAAGTCTGAGAATTCTGGCCCAGAGTGTTCAGGAGAGATGTTAGGAAGCACTTTGTTATACAAAGGATGGGAGAGGTTTGAAACTCTCCTCGACAAACAGCAGTGGATGCTGGATCATCTGCAATGGATAAATATTTGTTCAGTGAAGGTATTGAGGGAATGGGCCAAGGGAAGGAAGATGGGGTTAGGCCACAGATTGACCATGATCCGATTGAATGATGGGATAGGATTGAGAGCCGAATGATCTACTCCTGTTTCAATGCGACAAAATAAAGATCCCGCTACACTGTCCACATCACACACTCTCAGGAAAGGAACAGAATGAGGTGAGATACACAATAAAGCTGCCTTTCCTGTATCCCCATCAACCACCCCCAGCAAAGGACAGCACAGGGTTAGATACAGAGTAAAGCTCCCTCAATGATATCGAAATCAAAAATTTAAAGAGGCAGATATAATCTGACAAGAGCTTCTTATTTAAACTGAATATCTACCCTCCCCATCTTACACACAGACACAACACGATTGGAACTACTCCATAAATTCAACACCAAGATCTTTGTTTGTTTCTCTCTGTTCGGTTCTGATTCCGTTAGATTGCCGGTTCAGAACATCCCAATGGGCAGTCGCCCTAATCACATGTGCCACATCCTACTCCCAAACACAGCATCTGACTTCAATCCGGAGTGTGAAACAGAAGCCTCTCAGACTTGAGCCTGACCCACGTGGGTGAATATCCTGTGTTCATCTGACACCCAGGAATTAGTTAGTGGAGCTTTAATATTTGACAATTACAACATTATTTTGTCATTCCGTGTCCCTGTGTAACTGTGTGAGCGAGTGTGTATGTGTGTTCCTATGTGAGTGAGTGTTTGTGTGTGTGTGAATGTGTGTGTGTGTGAGAGAGAGAGAGAGAGAGAGATTGTGTGTGTGCGCACGTATCTAAGTGTGTGTGTGTGAGTGAGAGTGTGCGTGTGTGTGTGGGAGAGAGGCACAGGGTGTGCGTATGTTTCTGTGTGTGAGAGAGGCACAGAGTGGGTGTCGGTCAGTCTTTCTGCCTGTGACCAGGGCCCTGCAATATTGAGTCAAGTCCTCCTTCACTCCACGACTAAGGCATTCATCATTATTTTCTGCATCCTTGTTCACGAAACACAGTAACCTAATGTGCTTGCGTCACCAAGTATGAGGCTTGTTTGCCAATAATTTCCAGGGCATGGGACTACGGAAGTGAGGAAGAGTGCAGCGAGTGATTTTTTTTAATTTCAAAACTAGACTTTATTCATAAAAATATGTTGATATCTATACAATTGGTGATCCAATTCATATATATACATTGTATTTCTTTCTATACAGAGATCAGACTTAATAATTCGTATATACAAGTCTGCATGTTAACCATCCAGGTGTTTAACTGAGGCGTCAGCGGGACCCAATTACTGAGTGAACCCCTTCTCTTCTTAGGCAGCAGACCTTACATGGTGGTCTTTCACCACCGCGCCTTGGCAGCAGCTGCCCCAAGCTTCAGCTCGTCCCTCAACACGTAGTCCTGAACTTGGAATGTGCCAGTCTGCAACACTCAGTCGGGGTCAACTCCTTCAGCTGTAAGATCAACAGGCACCGTTGCTGTTCGACTCGGTGTGTGTCCTGGAGAACAGATCGTAGAGCACGGAGTCCGCATCACGGCGATGCTCAGGACGAATCTTGACAAACACCACTGCATTCCTCTTCAGACTTCTTCTGCATAGGTACATTCCAGAAGGAGGTGTGTGACAGTCTCGTCACACACCCCACCCCCACCCCCAGCAGTCGCTTCGAGGGCACTACTAAGCTCCACTAACTAATTCCTGGGTGTCAGATGAACACAGGATATTCACCCACCTGGGTGTGGCTGAGATTCCGGGCGTGCATAAAGGATCTCACAGGCAGAGCCCTTCTCACCAGTAGCCAAGTCATGTATTGGTGCTTGTTGGAAAGTTCTGGCGATGAGGCATCCTGCCAAATGTCTTTGACTGTCTGCTCAGGGAACTGCTCAACAGGATCCGTCCTCTCCTTTTCCCGAAGGGTCTCAAGGACACTACGTGCTGACCACTTCCCTATGGACTTGTGGTCAAAGGTGTTTTTATTCATAAAAGTCTCCACGAAGAACAAGTGATACGGAACGGTCCAACTCCTTGGAGTGTTCCCCGGCAGTGAGGCTTGGCCCATCCTTCGCAACATCGGGGACATGTAGAGCCTGAGTACATAGTGACACTTGGTGTTTGCGTACTGGGAATCCACGCACTATTTGATCCAGCCGCATACAAAGTTGGCAATCAGGGTGAGGGTGGCATTGAGGGTGTATTATCCCATGTTGCCCAGATCTTTGTACATGGTATCCCTTCAGAACCAGTCCATTTTGATCTCCATATAAATTGGAAGATGGCCCGGGTGACTGCAGTGGCACAAGTTCTGGGAATAGGCCAGGTCTGTGCCACATATAACAAAAATGATAGTGCCTCACACTTGATGACCAGGTTTTAACCCACGATGGAGAGTGACTGTTGCTCCCATCTGCCCAGTTTTTGCCTCACTTTCCTGATACGCTCCTCTCAAGACTCGGTGCACACCCCAGCCCGTCCGAAGCAAACAGCCAGCACCTTCAGGTGGTCAGTCCTGATGGTGAAGGGGATAAAGGATTGGTTGGCTCAGTTCTGGAAGACCATGGCCTCACTCTTGCCTCGGTTTACCTTGGCCCCTGAGGCATGTTCGAACTGGTCACAGATGCACATTTTTCTTTCACGACAGCGGATCAGAGCAGAAAACGGTGACGTCATCCATCAGCGAGTGATTAATAAGGCAAAGGGATTGTTCAATTTCGTTGGTTCATGGGATGTGAGCATCACTGGCTGGGCCCATTCCCATTAGCTCTTGACAAGATGGCAGGGAGCTGCCTTATTGAAACTCTGCACTTTATCAGACTAATATTTTCAGAGAAACAGAATCTGATAAAAAATAAACTTGAGCTTTCAGTGTTTCTGCTCCCAATTTAATATTCAACTGTTTAGTTTGTATTGAATTCGGGACTGGAATCTCATCGATGGCCTCAGCAAGCTTACGTACTGTACCAAACTGCAGATTGAGTTTCAGTCTGAAATATAATTGAGGGATTAGGGATTAATATACAGAGTAACAGGTACCAGGGAATAAGTTACAGACAGGAGTATAGTCAAGAGGGACAGTGTGGTTTTCAATTGATTAACCAAATATGGGGAGTGCGAGGCAGAGTGGAATCTAAGTGTGGAGTTTTTGGAACCACAAATGCTAAGGAGAGAGATATGGGCTGGAATCTAATGGCGAATTTTGGAGACTGGTGTTATGTATGGAATAGCAGGTAAATGAAAATCAGTTAGCAATTGGAATTTTATGAAGCGGTTTGGAGCATTTATTTATAGAATAACAGACACTCAGGAGTGAGATCCAGTCTGGAATCTCATCGAAGTTTTCTAGGTAGTTTATATATAGAATAACAGATGCCCAGGAGTGAAATACTGACTGGAATTAGTATATTTTAGAATGGATTGGGGGTTTTGGTTCGTTAATATGTAAATCCCAGAGCTTCTTTTCAGTCACATTCTCGAAATAACTATAAAAGATGATATACTTAACAGCCAACTCGGTTTGTTCAATATATCTTTTCAGTTAGATGACACTAATCTTTTGCAAACCATGCCGCTCCACAGTTATGTGATGAAGGAGCAGCGTTCTGAAAGCTAGTGCTTCCAAATAAACCTATTGTACGATAACCTGGGGTTGTGTGAATTTTAACCTTGTCCACCCCAGTCCAACGCCAGCTCCCCGATATCAGAGTAGAATTAGAGAAGGGATTGCACAGCAGGATTAGTCAGATAGATAATTGTCTGTCTGGAAAGGTAACAGGGTAGTTCAGAGTTCTCATGTGGCTATTTCTCTCTCAAACTGACATTCCCATTTGAATTGTATTGAATTTGAATTGAATTTATTAATTGTCAAGTGTGCTGAGGTATAGTGACAAGCTTTGCCTTGTAGGCTGGTAGATCAGGTAGATCACAGAGTTAGGTAGCATAGATTAGTAAATAATAGGTAAACAGCAGCAAAAACAGAAACACAGGGACAGGCGATTGTTAAGAGTTTGTGAGTCCATTCAGTATTCTAACAACAGTAGAGTAGAAAGTGTTTCGAAACCGGCTGGTGCGTGTATTCAGGCATCTGTACCTTCTCTCTGAAAGTAGAGATGGTGAAAACCATTGCCAGGGTAGTATGGATCTTTGAGAGTACTCGCAGCCTTTCGCTGATAGCGGGCCTGGTAGATGGATTCTATCCATGGGAGGTTGGCCTTTGTGATTGTCCAGGACAAATTCACCACTCTCAATAACCATCTCTGATCCTTCATGGGACAGTTAGATACATCCAGACAGAATGCTTTCAATGGTGCACCTATAAAAGTTGGCAAGGGTATTCAAGTCTCTCAGAGGAAAGCAGAAGTTGGAGTCAAATCTTGAGCACTAAGAATGAATCACGTTAGACAGGTTTGTCAAGATTTAAAGGAACATTTGTTACAGAGACTGTCCTGTCAGGGGCACAGAGAAGAGATTTAGCAGCAGTCGGCGTGAACTTCGGGTGATCTGTTGCTTTTCTGGTGTCAGTGTGAACGACATCTCAAAAGAATTGAAGCAGATTATCAAAGGGGAGAGTGTGAAGCCTGAAGTTGTTGTATACTTTGCGAGGAATTACATCGTCAGGGCAAGGATTGGGGCTTTACAGAGTGAGTATAAAAGCTTGGGTAGAGGATTAAAGAAACATAACATCACAAGTAGAAATCACTGCTTTACTTCTGGTCCCAATTTCAAATGAGGGAAGAACAGGGCAGATAATTCAATGGCTGAAAAGGTGCAGGGATTCCGTTTCTCGGATGATCGGGATCTCTTCTGGGACAGAAATGGCCTGTTCAAAGAGGGAGGGTTTCACCTGAACTGGGAAGGGACCTATATCCTGGTGGGTTCTATTTCGAGAGGCTGTAAACACTTTGTTTTGGGGAGGGGTGCATCGTTGGGGCTTTCCGATGCATTAGTGAAAATGGACAGAAAGATGAGGATGGTTCTGAATCAGAAAAGAGCAATTTGATTAGAAAAAATAGACAACAGCAATTAAGAGCCCAAAGGAACTCTGAAGAATTACACAGCATTTATTTCTGTACAGATAAGGCTGATGAACTCAGGGTATGTATGGCTACATACAACTCACCTGTCAGAGCTATTACAGAAACGTGGCTGAGGCAAGGACAGGACAGGATAAGGTTAAGGACAATCCAAAAAGGTTCTACAAAGATATTAAGAGAAAGACAGCAACTCCACTCAGAGCAAGACCCCTTTAAGATTAACATGGTTGTCTTTGTGTTGAACATCAGGACATGACTATTTTGCATCAGTTATTATTGTTGTGAAAGAAATGGAGGCGAGAGAACTCATGGAAATAAATATTGATGTTTTGAAAACAGTGATGACATTGCAGAAGATAAAGTGCTGGAGGTCTTCGAAAACATAAAGGTAGATAAGTCTCTCGGACCTGAACAATTGTACCCCAGGACATGGTGGAACGTTTGGGAGGAAATTGCGGATCCACAGCAGAAATATTTGTATCATTTATAAATAGGGGTGAAATACCAGAGGACTGGAGGGCGGGTCATGTTGTGCCATTGTTTAAGAAGGGATGGAAGGAGAAGCCAGGGAACTATAACCCTGTGAGTCTGGCTTTGGTACTGAATAGGTTTTTGGAAGTGATTCTTAAAGATAGGATTTATATGCATTTTGTGGGGCAAGGGCTGAGTAGGGTCAGCATGGTTTTGTATGAGGAACCTTGATAGTCAGCATGGTTTTGTATGAGGAAACTCATGTCTCACAAATTTGGTCGAGTGTTTTTTCTAAGAAGTGACCATAAAGATTGATGAGGGCACAGTGGAAAATACTGTTTACTTAGACTTCAGCAAAGCCGTTGACAAGGCTTTGCATGGTAATCAAATGAGTAAAGTGAGTGCACATGGGATTCAGGGTGAGCTTTCCAATTGGATACAACATTGGCTTCATGGCAGGAAACAGACAGTGATGGTGGAGGTCTATGTTTTTGATGGGATGCCTGTGACCAGCAGTGTTCCACAGGGATCGGTACGGGATCAACTTTTTTTTATCATTTGTGCAAATGGATTGGCTGAGAATATGGAAGGCATTGTGAGTAGGTTTGTGGATGATACCCAAATTGGTGGTGAAGTGGTCAGTCAAGAATGTTGCCTAAGATTGCAAAGAGATCTTGATCACATGAGTCAATTGCCTGAGGAGTGTCAGATGGAGTTTAATTTGAAAACGTGTGAGGGATTGAATGTTGGTAAAACAAACAAGGATAGGACTTAATGACAGGGCCCTAGGTGTGCTGTAGAACAGAGAGACCTTGGGGTTCAGGTACATCATTTTTTTTAAATATGCGTTGTAGGTAGACGGGGTGGTTAAGAAGGCTTTTAGAATGCTTGTCTTCATTGTTCAGACCACTGAATGCAGCAGATGGGATGTTATACTGAGGTTTTACTGAGTGTTGGGGAACCCTCTTCTGTATTAATGTGTGCAATTCCGGTTGCCCTGTTACAGGAAGGATTAAGCTGGAGAGGCCGCAGGAAAGATTTACCAAGTTGTTGCCGGGAATGGAGGGTTTTAGATGTAAAAATAGACTGGAAAGGCGAGGACATTTCTCACTGGAACATTGGAGGTAGAGGTTTGATCTCATTGAGGTTTATGCAATCATGAGGTGCATATAGAAGGTAAACCACAAGGTCTTTTCCCTCATGTGGGGGAATATCAAAACAGGGGCTCATATTTAAAGGTGGGAGGAGAAAGATTTAAAAAGGACATGAGGGGCAACATTTTTAAACAGAGAATGGATTGTGTATTGGAATGAACTGATAGAAAGTGATGAATGCAGGCACAGTTACAGTGTTTAAAAGGCACAGAGATGGACAGCAAGAAAGCCGACTCTTTGGTTCAACTCGTCCATGCCAACCAGATACCCTAAATAAATCCTGTCCCTTCTGGCAGCAATTGGCCCATATTCCTCTAAACCCTTCCAATTCATACAACCATTTACAGATGCCTTTTACATGCTGTAATTTTACCAGCCTCCATCAATTACTCTGGCAGCTCATTCCATCCGTGCACCACCCTCTATGTGAAAAAGTTGCCCTTTCGGTCCCTTTTAAATCTTCCCCCTCTCACCTTAAGCCAATGTCTTCTTGTTTTAAACTGTCCATACCTATCATGATTTTATAAACCTTGACAAGGTCACCCCTCATCCTCTGACACTCCATGGAAAACAGCCCCAGTCTACTCACCCTAAACCGAAAGTTCAAACACTTCAACCCTGGCAACATCTTTGTAAATCTTTTCTGAGTCTTTCAAGCTTCACAACATACTTCCTATAGAAGGGAGACTGAAATTGAAAGTGGTATTCCAAAAGTGGCCTCACCAAGGTCCTGTACAACTGCAACATAACAGCCCAACTCCTATACTTGATGCTCTGACCAATAAATGAAAGCATACCAAACACCTTCTTCACTATCCTATCTACCTGTGACTCTACTTTCATGGAACTGTGAACCTGAACTCCAATGTTTCTTTGTTCAGCAACCCACCCAAAAACCTTACCATTAACTAGTTAAAACCAAGGACTGCAGATGCTGGAAACCAGAGTCTAGATTAGAGTGGTGCTGGAAAAGTACAACAGGTCAGGCAGCATCCGAGGAGCAGGAAAATCGACATTTCGGGCAAAAGCCCTTTATCAGGAATAGAGGCAGGGTGTCTGCAGAGTGGAGAGATAAATGAGAGGGTGGTGGGGGTGGGGAGAAGGACGCATGGAGTGCAATAGATGAATGGGCGTGGGGATGGAGATGATAGTTCAGAAAGAAATGGGTGAATGGGGTGGGGGTGAAGATGATAGTTCAGAGAGGAGGGTGGGATAGATAGGTGGAAATGAAGAAAGGTACGTAGGACAGGTCATGAGGGCGGTGCTGAGCTGGAAGGCTGGAGCTGGGGTGACGTGGGGGAAGGGGAAATGAGGAAAATGGTGAAATCCACATTCATGCCATGGGGCTGAAGTGTTCCGAGGCGAAAGATGAGGAGTTCTTCCTTCAGGCGTCAGGTGGTGAGGGAGTGGCGGTGGAGGAGGCGCAGGAACTGCATGTCCTCGGCAGAGTGGGAGGGGGAGTTGAAATGTTGGGCCACAGGGCGGTGTGGTTGATTGGTGCGGGTGTCCCGGAGATGTTCCCTAAAGCACTCTGCTGGAGGTGTCTAGTCTTCCCAATGTAGAGGAGACAGCATCGAAAGCAACGGATGCAAGAAGTGATTTTGGTGGACGAGCAGGTAAAACGTTGATGGATGTGTAAAGCTCCTTTTGGGCCTTGGATGGAGGTGATGGGGAGGTGTGGGCGCAGGTTTTTCAATTCCTGCGGTGGCAGGGGAAGGTGCCACGAAGGGAAGGTGGGTTATTGGGGGTGTGGACCTGACTAAGTAGTCACGAAGGGAACGGTCTTTGCAGAAAGCGGAAATGGGTGGGAGGAAACTTTATTCCTGGTGGTGGGGTCCGTTTGGAGGTGGCGGAAATGTTGTCGAATGATGTGGTTTATGTGAAGGTTGGTGTGGTGAAAAGTGAGCACCCGGGGATTCTGTCCTTGTTACGGTTGGAGGCGTGGGGTTTAAGGGCGGAGGTGTGTGATGTGGATGAGTTGCATTGGAGTGAAGGGAATTTGCGATCTCTGAAGAAGAAGGCCATTTGGTTTGTTCTGTGGAAGAACTGATCTTCCTGGGAGCAGATATGGCGGAGGTGGAGGAATTGGGAATAGGAAAAGGCATTTTTTGCAGGAGGTGGGGTGGGAAGGGGTGTAATCCAGGTAGCGGTGGGAGTTGGTGAGTTTGTAAAAAATGCCTTCCCCCTTCATTTGTATAATACGCTTGTGTGAAATTATAAATAGTGTGCTCAATTTATCAGCATTTGTATAATTTTCAAGATCATTAAGCTTGCTGACTTTACATGTTTGTCTTAGTGTACAGTAATGCTTTGTTCATTTGTGGAATAAACTTGTGTTCATTTGTCCAAACATCTTGTGTTAATTTCTGGGACACATTTGCAGTAATTTGTCCAAAGACCTTGTGTTAATTTATGCAAAACTCTTGCGTGAGTTGGTGTTGTAACCGTGTGATGTGGCAGTTCTGTGTTTGAAACTGCAACTTTGTATCTGTGTGCATTCCAAGACTGGGTCCAGTGGGGGTGGGGGAAGGGCAGGGACAGACTGGGGAGGGACAGACAGGGACTACACCCAATGTCTGCACCAGGAGTAGATTCTGCACGCTTTTCTGTAGTTTGGACAGTTGTCCCCATTTCTCTCTCACATTCTGAGAACCTTTGAGATTAAAGATCCGCTTCGTGTTCCCGTTGACTCTTTACTGCAAGTCTGTGGGAGCCTCAAAGAGGTTCTTCACGGTTCTCCAACCATTAATGTGGGAGACTACAAATTAGGCTACCTTTGTCCAGAAGTCAGAAAATAGGGTTTATGAAGATAACCCATTTCCACTGTCTGTGGATTCAAACACAAAGGGACATAGTCTGCAATGTTGGGCTAATGTGTTCAGGAGAGATGTTAGGAAGCACTGCCGCAGAGAAAGGGTGTTGGATGGTGGGAACTCTCTTCCACAAAGGGCAGTGGATGCTGGATTATATGTGAATTTTATATTTGCGATATATTTCTTTTTCTTAAGCATAGTTAGTAAGGGATAAGGCACAAACACAGGTATATGGAGTTTGGCTACAAAACAGGCACTGTATGCTGTGTCAAGCTCACGGGGGCTGAATGTCCTGTTATTTAGTTCCCGTTACTATTAATCGCCTCCCACAGCCTAGAATACGATCCCTAAAATGTGGAATTAGGACCTTCAGCCCTACAAATCCATGCCTACCCTCTGAAGAGTAAACCACCCAGCCACATTCCCCTGCCTTATACTTACCCATGACGAATGCACCTAACCTACACATCCTTGAACACCATGAGCAGCTCAGCCTGGCTAATCTTTCTGTCCTGCATATATTTTGGATGAAAGCAGAACACCCCGAGAAAACCCCGAGAAAACCCACACAAGCACAGATAGTCACCCGAGGTTAAAATAAAACCCCGGTCCCTGGTGCTGTGAATTAACAGCGCGAACCACTGAGAAAACATGCCATTTCAAACTATCCACTGCATTGACATCCTGCCTACATTTCTGTGTGCTGGAGTGGGCAGAGCTCAGGTTTAACCCAATGCAAGTCTTATGATATTCAAGAGTTCAAATCTGGGCTGTTTCCCACTGCTGTGTCGAAAGCGGTGATTTATACAGTAAGATAACATTCCCCTTTCCTTTGCATTCCATTCCACTTTGAATGGCTTATACTTGACAAACCTGCTCAACGCTCCCAGTCACTTTCCAAAAAAGAAGTATACACTCCAAGTCTTGAGGTTGAGTCTCCACCAGAATTCAGCCACTTAATTTATATTATCTCTACCAAAAAGAATGATGCTTTCTTACTTCCAACATTATCTGCCATTTTCCTGCCATTTCACTAGTTAAAAGGGTAAAAGGGTAAAATGCATACGAACATATCCCACTAATTGACTATGAATAGGGATAATATTTGGAACGCTGAAATCAGCCTTCATTTAAAATACGGAGAACAAATAGGCAGAGACTTGGACATTTCACGGACTGATTTTTTTTTAATTCAGGGGATAAAGCTTTGCTTAGTTTTCAATGATGAATGAGTCTGCTGTTGGCATGAACACACACAACAATACTCGATTAGAAGGAGGCCATTCATCCCCTTCTCCGGTTTGTCCCACAGGAACACGAGGAGTCCATTCAACTCCTTCTCCACTCTGTTCCACAAGAATAGAGTGAGGCTATTCATCCCATTCTCCAGCATGATCCCTGGGAAAACGAGGCCATTGAGCTCCTTTCTGGCCTGTTACTCTGGTACAGGAGGCCATTCAGCTCTGATTTCTCTGCACAGATGCTGGCAGATGTGTTGATTTCTTCCAGGAATTTGTTTCTGTTTCTGATTAAGAGCATTAACAGTTCTTACAGCTTTTACTCAGCCCATTGTCTAGTCCGCGACACAGGAAGAGCCTCTTTCGGAGGTAGAGAGGATGGCCTAGCAGAATTATTGCTGGTCCGGTTAGCCAGGTCACCCAGTCATGTTCTCGGGACCCCAGTTCAAATACCACTGTGGCAGATGGTGAAGTTTCAATTCCATGCTCGTCTACAACTTAAGACTCTAATGATGAACCCCCAGTCGCTTGTAGATTCGCTAATGCCTTTTCGAGAGGTCAGGCCTACACGTGACTCCAGACGTACAACAATGTGTTTGACACTTAACAGCCCTCGAGGCAATTTGGGATGGGCAATAAATGCTGATGCTGGCCAGCGATGTCCTCATCCTGTGACTGAATTAAAAAAGAAACATGCTTGAGAACGATACAGAGGAAATGGAAGAAGCACTTTCGCCCATTCTGAATTGGTAAAGAAGAAGAGCAGAAGGCCTTTCATTCCTACTCCTGAGCACAAGAATAGCAGAAGGGCATAACGTCAGTCCACACTATTCCACATGACAAAGCACAGGCAGGAGGTAAAGGGAAGGCATGAGGAGTAGGGTTGCATGTGGTGTAATGACAACTGGAATGTGAATGAGGGAGCAGTCGGTGAGGTGGGAAGAGGTAGTCTCGAGAGACAGTGCAATATGGATGCACCTGAATGTGGGAATGGACGCAATGAGTTCCAACGTTCAATGATGATGTCTGGAAATTTGAAAAGAGGACTGTGACCATCATCACCACCGCCCCCAAATTGATTAAAGCTAGAAATAGTCTCCCTTACCCTGTACTTATTCATCGCTATTGCCAAGTATTTTGCCACTCTATGTCCCTGTATTTAAGTATTTATGTTTCCCTGTATGCAAACCTCTCCCTGTTAATCTGCATTTACTTGTATCGTTGTTCCCTTGTATGTAACCCACACTTTTTCCCAGGGTTTAATTCTCTGCTGTTTACTGTGTCTTTCATCTTTTTGCTCTCTGTATTTGACACACTCCCTGTTATTCTGTATTTAAGCCGTGATCTGTATTCAGTCCTCTCTATTCCCTGCCCTGTATTTAATCCTCTTACTCTTAGTCTGCCATTAGTCCTCACCCATTACTCTTTCCTTAATCCTCTCTTATTTACGTTCAATGCTTCCTATTCCCCTGTATCTAACCACCTCTCTCTTACCCTGTTTTCAATCCTCTCTGATATTTGTGATTTTATCATGTTCGTATTAGTTTACATTAAATCCTCTCATAACTACTTTCCACTGAACCCGCTAAAATTAAACTCTGCCCATCACAATCTTTTACCATCTCTGTATTCAGTGTACTCCCCATTGTTCTCTAATTAACCCTCTCGCTACTACTTTCTATTCAATCTTCGACACTCTGTATTTAACCCTCCCCTTTCCCCTGAACTTAAACCTCTCCCTAACCTCCTGCACTGAATCCTCACCTCATTACGCTCTATTTAGATTTCCCGCATTTCTTTATATTACATTCTTTCCCTTTTCTGTGTTCAACCATCTCCCAGTTGCCCTGTTTACAATTTTGTTTCTTTACATTCCATTTCACCATCTTTATTTCCTTATATTGAATGTACTTCACATTACTCGACTTAACCCTCTCCCCGCTACTTGATACTAATTCCTGCCCCTTTTCCTGGAAATAACCCTTTCCTCCCTCAACTAAATTCAGTTTTTTTCTATAAAACTCAACTTACACCTTTCCCTATTACTTTGCATTAAAACCCATCCCCTTATCCTCTATGTAAACATCTCTCTGTTACTCTCTATTTAACCCTCGCGTCATTATTGTCTATTTAATCCAACCCCATTGCTGTCTGTTGAATTCTATCCGTTTCACAATCTTTAACCATCTCTCTATCTTCCCCGATGCTCTTCAGTTCTTGTTCCCCCTTCCACAATGTGTCTTCTACCCCACAATAACCAGAGACCAGCTGTCATGTCCAGAACATCCCATCAACTGCAGACACGTGTGAGCTGCTGCTCTTTGTTGCCGTCCCACTGCCGGGCACTGGTGCAGCAAATTCACCCCAAAGCACTGGAGGGGCTCAGCAGCCGAACCACACATCAGATATAGTATTGCTGATAAGAAGGAGGCAGCCACAACTTCAACATACACTAATTCTTACATATAAACAGCAATGGCTCCAAAACACAACTGTACTTATACAACAACTGGAGCAACTCCAACACAAAATAACATCTATACACATAAACTGAAGCAGCTCCAATTCACAACTTTGATATATAAATTTGCTGAGAGGCTTTGATATATAAGAGAGGCTGAGCGGGTGATAGATAGAAGCTGCGGGGACACACTTACGCCAGAGAACAGAGGTAGCTGGGTAATAGTTAGAGGTGGGAAGAGGAGGAAGCAGGCAGTGCAGGGATCCCCTGTGGACGTTCCCCTCAACAATAAGTATACCGCTTTGGGTACTGTTGGGGGGGAAGGCCTAGCAGGGGTAAGCTGCAGTGACCAGGTCTCTGGCACGAGGTCAGGCTCTGAGGCTCAGAAGGGAAAGTGGGAGAGGAGGAGAGCGCTAGTTATTGGAGACTCTATAGTTAGAGGGATGGACAGGCGGTTCTGAGGACATGGGCGAGACTCTCGGGTGGTTTGTTGCCTCCCGGGTGGCAGGGTCCAAGATGTCTCGGACCTTATCTTCAGAATCCTTAAGGGGGAGGGTGTGCAGTCAGAAGTCGTGGCGCAAGTTGGCACCAACGACATAGGTAGGAAGAGGGGTGGGGAGGTCATTCAGGAGCTCAGGGAGTTAGGCTGGAAGCTAAAAGCTAGGACGGACAGAGTCGTCATCTCTGGGTTGTTGCCGGTGCCACGTGACACTGAGGCAAGGAATAGGGAGAGAGTGCAGTTGAACACGTGGCTGCAAGGATGGTGTAGGAGGGAGGGCTTCAGGTATTTAGACAATTGGACTGCATTCTGGGGAAGGTGGGACCTATACAAGCAGGAC
>NC_057755.1:2305663-2307005 GCF_004010195.1 Chiloscyllium plagiosum | reverse complement strand
GATTTTGTCTATTTATCCTATCCATGCCCCTCATGATTTTTTAAACCTCTATAAGGTCACCCTTCAGCCTCCGACGCTCCAGGGAAAACAGCCTATTCAACCTCTCCCTATAGCTCAAATCCTCCAACCCTGGCAACATCCTTGTAAATATTTTCTGAACCCTTTCAAGTTTCACAACATCTTTCCGATAGGAAGGAGACCAGACTTGCATGCAATATTCCAACAGTGGCCTAACCAATGTCCTGTACAGCCACAACATGACCTCCCATCTCCTGCACTCAATACTCTGACCAATAAAGGAAAGCATACCAAACGTCTTCTTCATTATCCTATCTACCTGCGACTCCACTTTCAAGGAGCTATGAATCTGTATTCCAATGTCTCTTTGTTCAGCAACACATCCGAGGACCTTATCATTAAGTGTATATGTCCTGCTAAGATTTGCTTTCCCAAAATGCAGCACCTCACATTTATCTGAATAGAACTCCATCTGCCACTTCTCAGCCCATTGGCCCACCTGGTCAATATACTGTTGTAATCTGAGGTAACCCTCTTCGCTGTCCATTACACCTCCAATTTTGGTGTCATCTGCAAACTTACTAACTGTACTCTTATGCTCGCATCCAAATCATTGATGTAAATGACAAAAAGTAGAGGACACCGAACCGACCCCTTTGGCACTCCACTGGTCACAGGCCTCCAGTCTGAAAAACAAACCTCCACCGCCACCCTCTGTCTTCTACCTTTCAGCCAGTTCTGTATCCAAATGGCTCGTTCTGACTGTATTCTGTGAGATCTAAACTTGCTAACCAGTCTCCCATGTTGAACCTTGTCGAAAGCCTTACTGAAGTCCATATAGATCAGATCAACCGCTCTGCCCTCATCAGTCCTCGTTGTTATTTCCTCAAAAAACTCAATCAAGCTTGTGAGACATGATTTCCCACTCACAAAGCCATGTTGACTATCCCTAATTACTCCTTGCCTTTCCAAATACATGTACATCCTGTCCCTCAGGATTCCCTCCAACAAATTGTCCACCAGGTTCACTAGTCTATAGTTCCCTGGCTTGTCCTTACCACTCTTCTTAAACAGTGGCACCACGTTAGCCATACTCCTGTCTTCCAGCACCTCACCTGTGACTATCGATGATACAAATATCTCAGCAAGAGGCCCAGCAGTCACTTCTCTAGCTTCCTACAGAGTTCTCGGGTACACCTGATCAGGACATGGGGATTTATCCACCTTTACCCGTTTCAAGACATCCAGCACTTCCTCCTCTGTAATGTCGAAATTTTGCAAGATGTCACCATCTATTTCCCTACAGTCGATATCTTCCATATCC
>NC_057755.1:2301975-2305595 GCF_004010195.1 Chiloscyllium plagiosum | reverse complement strand
CAGCCGACCCTTTACCTGTGAACATCTGCCTCCAATCAGCTTTCAAAAGTTCTTGCCTAATACTGTCAAAAGTGGACTTTCTCCAATTTAGAACTTCAACTTTTAGATGTGGTCTATCCTTTTCCATCATTATTTTAAATCTAATAGAATTATGGTCGCTGGTCCAAACGTGTTCTCCCACTGACACTCAGTCACCTTCCCTGCCTTATTTCCCAAGAGGATTCGGGGTAATCCAAGATGGAGGACAGGAACATTTTCAGCCTGTAACATTTGCTCCTTTTTTGAGGTATTTTAGGTGCTGGAGGTGATTTCCTCGAATTCCAGGAGCAGCAAGTGGATTCATGTGCTGTTGCATTGTTTTGGAACTTTGGGAAACAAAGTCAAAACAATAGCAGTTTTAAAAGGGAGAAGAAAGACGATGGAAGCACATGGTGAAGTCATTACAGGGGAGAGAGAGAGAACCTGCACAGTTACAACCTTTGCTGTTTGAATTCATGTATCGTTGGACATCGGTGTGCATCTGGAAAAATTAACAAACAATGAAATTCATAACTGATCTTGGAGGAACTGTTGGGCGAAGTTCACAACACAGAATCAGATAAATTAATCAGATGTGCAGTCGCAACACACCAAGATATCTATCAAAAAAAAAGAACAGAACTGAGGTACAACAATATTAATATAAAAGCAAGAACAACTCAAATACAAAAGAGGAAGTAAATACGACCAGGAACCGTTTCCAGACACAACCATATTTATATTTACAAATGAGCAGTTCTAATGCTTTACGATATTTATGTTTAAACTAGAACAACTCCAATGCAAAACAATGTTTAGATATAAACACAAACAGATACAATGCACAATAATATTTACATGCAAACATGATCAACTCCTATACACAGCAATATTTGTACAGACACACTCTCCTCCAACATATAACAATGCTGAATACTTTATATGCCGTACATGTGAAGAATGCAATACTGTGTATGTGAATGAGTTGGAGAAAGGAAGAAAATGTGCTGTTTCCAAATTTGCAGTTGACACAAAATTAGTTGGTAAGGCAAGTTGCGACAGGTTCTGAAAAAGCATCACAAATCCTGAAGTGTTAACTCTGATATCTCTCCACAGATGCCGCCAGTCATGCTGAGCAATCCAGAAATGTCTGCTTTTGTTTATGTATGACATTTTTGCTTCAAACATGGGCCAAGAGCTGAATCCCAGAGAGGAGGTGAGAGTGACACACCCTGACATCCCTGTGGCTCGCCCAAAATTCACTTGAAGGACAATCGGGGGCACACTCACTGCTCGTACCTGTCATATCAGGCACACAAGAAGGTGGTTGTCGTTGTCAGAGGAGGGTCAGCTCGGCTCCAGAACATCTCTACAGAAATTCCACGGTGTAGTGTCCTCGGCCAAAACAGCTTCAGCTACTTCATCAATAAATAGCTGGTCATAATTAATTTGAACATTATTGCTACAAAAGGAGGTCAGAGGCCAGGAAGACCACGGCGAGTAACTCACCTCCTGACTCCCCAAAGTCAAAGCAAAAGTAAGAAGAGTAACGAAATACTCCCCAGTTTCTTGTTTGGATACAGCTCCATCAACACTCAGAAAACTTGACACCACCCAGGACAAAGCAGCTTGCTTGATTGACATCACAACTACAAACCTACACTTCCTCCTCCACGACACTCAGTAGCAGAAATGTGTCACAAACACAAAATGCACCAAAGAGAAAAATCAAGGCTCATTAGAGAGAGTATCAATGCTCAGATCATCAGCTCTGCTGGTGACACCGTACTCTGAATAGCATTTTTTCTCCAATGATAAGAGGAGATTGACGTGTTTTTGGAGGGAACCATTTCTGGATCTATATCTACAAGGGATTGTCTCCACTCTCGACCAACCGACCAATTACACTTATTAAACGCTGTCACCCTCTCCACCTGACATCAGCTTTTTGAAGATTTCTGTGTTCATGTGAGTGTATAGAGTCCTACAAAAGGCCAGAAAGACCTCCCTACCCCTATAATCTGCACCGTGACTGATCGAGACATGTAGTCTATGATGTGCCACCTTAATTATTTTATTAACCTGTCCTCCAACATTCAGGGATCAGTGGGCAAGCATCCCAAGTACCCACTGGTCCTTTGAGATTCCTAGTGCCTTGCATCTCATTAAATATTACCTTGCCTTGTTTCGTTAGTTAAACATTAGGTCTAGAAACCGAAGTAACAGTTCAGGTTTCAGTAGTTATTAGGTGGAGAGACTGATGTTTGGATTTCTCCCAGATTCCCACGTATACTCCATTGAGAGCAATTGTGCACCGTGACCTGCTGTAGGGTGCACTCGTCCTTTTTCAGGAGAGGGAGTTTTGTGACGAGACAGAAATATAACCAGTTCCTGAGAGACACAGAAACACACCCAAGCGCACATACTCGCAAAAACATGTCACTCAGACACAGAAGTACACCCACACGCACAAATACACTCAAGTTGAGACATAGGAAGATACTGATAAACAAAAACAGGAACACATCCCATCCTCCACTCACAACACACGAACATACACAGAAACAGTCAAACGGAGATGTGGGAAACCAACTCCAGACAGAAACATTACCTGATCCTGAGTGACATAGAAACAAACCACACCCTCGCAAACTCACAGAGGAATACAATCAGACTAAAGTGTGTGACTATGCCTACATGCTGATACATTAACACACCCAAACTTTACATGCACACGCCCACACTGAAATACCACCATACTGAGAGATATAGGAACACGCCTACATAGAGACAAAGAATGCACACACATCCACAGACAGAAATACAGTCATACTGAGATATGCAATCAGACCAACAAAGATACAGGACACACACATGCACAAATAAAAAATCATTCCAAATAAAGAAACACATTTACACACAGACACATAATCACACACACATCCCTACACACATATAGAAGCGAAGTTATACTGAGAGACATTACACATCAACATGCAAGAACTTACAGAAACATTTGTGCACATATAGAGTCAGTAACCATCATAACATGCTAACAGTAACACACACACACACAAAAAATCACTGTCATAGGAATGTAACCACACACACACACACAGCATATTAACAGACACAAACACAGCAGATACAATGTCAAAACACACGCAGATACATACTCACACTGGCACAGTAACGAACAGCCACACGAACATACTCACTGTCACAGAAACACTCCTACATAGACTGAATAACATACCCAAACGCATAAACACCGCAATATGTAGTCAGCAAAATACTTTTCCAGGTCCACACACAGAGGGTATCCAACACACGGCAGCAGAAATGAACTCACAATGTGTCACATGGACATATCCAAAGACAAAATCTGCGAAAGCACACACAGAGTGACATTCCCACAAAGGCAGTGAAACATAGATACACACAGAGACCTTGACAGACCCTGGCAGTGAAACACTTAAACACAAACTCCCTCACATGGACAGGGAGAGAGAGGGAGACAGTCAAAGCGCAGAAGATGAAGGGACACAACATTTACAGAAATGTAACTAATATTATGCCAAGATATTGTTGGATGCGGCAGT
>NC_057755.1:2298037-2301486 GCF_004010195.1 Chiloscyllium plagiosum | reverse complement strand
AGAAATCTAGAAGTGGGGAGAGAGCGAAGCAGACAGAGCGATGGAGAGTGAGAAAGAGAGGAAGAGAGTGACAGAGAAAACGACATGCAGAAAGAG
The DNA here is from genome assembly GCF_004010195.1 of Chiloscyllium plagiosum. Classification (NCBI taxonomy): domain Eukaryota; kingdom Metazoa; phylum Chordata; class Chondrichthyes; order Orectolobiformes; family Hemiscylliidae; genus Chiloscyllium; species Chiloscyllium plagiosum. The sequence continues at coordinate 2,301,390 of NC_057755.1, read as the reverse complement.
GCGGAAAGAGAGAGAAGGCAATATTCCTGTGGCGGAAGTAAGCGTAAGAGGGCTCATGGAACACTTTCAAAACTGAACAAATGTGCATGGAGCAAGAAACAATTCAGATGAGGGGATCACAAGCACACGGAGACTTTCTCTTGTTGGAAAAAATGTTTATTTCGAGCTGACAGACAGAGACTGACATTGATCATAGTACAGGAGGAGAAGTTTCTGTCCCTCCTTCTCCTCCCCTGCAGGGGAAATGCAGAAACCCCTCCTGCCGGACTTTACCACTCACTCACAGGGCTCTCCGTGAAGACTCAATGTTCCAGCTGAGTCCATCACTCACAGACAATCCGTCATTTGGAATCACTACTCTAGCCTCTTTTCCTCCTGCACTGCCCCTGACAGTTACTTATTTTTCCCTTCACTGCTGTCCCGTTGTTGCGTCTTCCAATATTGCTTAAAGTGGAAGTGGATGGATTATGTTAAGGCTGGGAGATTGGTATCATTGTCAGGGACAGACAGGAAGGTGGATTACACCTTAGAATTGGATGAACCGTGGTGTTCTGGAATGACAGGTGGACGAGGTTCGTAGGGCTGAATGGACTACTGCTCCTTATTGTTTGTGTGTCTCCATGTGTGTCAATCCGTCAGTCAATCAGGGATAGCAGCGTGTACTGAGCGTGGTGAATGGTGACCCATCTTGCAGGATGGGTCACCATTCCACTGCAGGATGTTCAACTCAATCCATGTGATTGTTGTGATGAAATTCTGTCTGTACATATGCAATTCCTGCTTTGGGAACACTGCAGGTGCCTGCGGACGACAGCCAGTTGTTTTGCTGAGTCATTAAGCAAAGAACTTATGTAACCAGTTTTTGCATCGCATTCTTGAACTTCGCTCTGAATTTGGACAGAGTCACTGCACAAAATAATGTGTTCGTGCTGCAGCTTAAAACCCTCAACATTTCTGCAATGTATGTAAAATCCTTTATAGAACTGTAGTTCCAACGGTAAGTTCCTTTAATGCTAAAGTACAAGACGTTTGAACCGTGCACTGTCCACAGAAGTATGAAGCTAATGGATATGGTGAAGAGGGAAATCACTGACCTCCTCCGATTCTCCATCTCTCTGTCTTTGAGCCTCTGACACCTCAGGCTCTTGCAGACACGACTGTTCAACAAAATGTGTCTGACCATCAGAGTATTCATCAACAGAATTTACACGAATCGGATGAAAGAGGTTAAAATGATATCAAACCACCTGAATCCCAGCCACCTGACTTGACTTTATTTGCAGTGCCAAAGAACATTGTTAATTATACTCCCAGGTTCAAACCGAAAATTAAAGGGAATGCTTTTTGAAATGAGAAGAATTCCAGTTGCAGCCATAACCACTGTCAAGGCCTTTTCTGTCCAATAATCTCTCTTCATTGTCAGGCAGCAAATGGCCACAAAACGATCAAAGGTGAAAAGGACAGTGAACCAGACGGAACAGTCTGTGGCTGCACGAGCCATGACATAGGCAGGACGGCACACAGAGGTGAGACCCAGGAAACACGTTGGCATGCCAAAGAATTTGAGTTTCCACAGTATGATGTCAGTGAGAACAAACTGTAGATCCGACATTGCCATAGCCAACAGGCAGCGTGTTGTGCTGTACGAGAGACCAAACTTTCCTCGTGCGAGAACCAAAATCACCAGGCAATTAACTGAAAGAAACAGGAAGTAAAATGCAAATTGGAAATTAATGATCAAGCTTGTCTATGTCGGCGCAGAGATCAATATAAGATCTTAGCATTTGCGAATGTTCAGATGTCGAGTTTGAACATGACAGCTCCAATGGCCGGACCCATTTAGAAGCTGCTTACTCCTGTGTTTAACAAAGGGTGGGCTGGCAATTGTCAGATGGCAGGTGGGGTGTGTGTGCATACCTTTAAAGTGAAAGGGAAGAGCTTGTGCGGGATCTGAGGAATAGGCGTTCACCCAGAGAGTGGTGGGTGTCGGCTAATTCAGTGTCTGGGAGAGTTGTGGAAGCAGTAAATGTCACAAACTTTAAAAACTACCGATGAACGCTTGAAGCATCATCATATTCGAGACTATGAGGATACTGCTGGGTGCTGGGATAAGAGTAGATTTTGTGTAGCTTTGTTAGCACAAACGGGAACGACCAAAGATCCTCTCATATACAGTCTGATTCTATGGTTCTAAGAATTAGTTCTGAGAGGGATTGGAAGTGAAGCATTGTAATGAAATAAATTAAGTTTTTGAATGCTGAAAACATGACACAGAAGAAATCCAACAAGTATGGCAGTATCTGTGGAGAGAGAAGTCTTACGAATTTGTCTACCATGACAAACCAGTTTGAAAACCTTCCTGAAGTCCACATAGATCACATCCACTGTTCTGCCCCATCAATCCTCTTTGACACTTCTTTACAAAACTCAGTTAAGTTGGTGAGACATGATAGCGCATGTACAAAGGCATGTCAACGCTTCATCAGAACATCTTCATCTGAACATGGGTCACTGAACTCAAAAGTGAAGTAAGATTTAAAGAAATTCAACTACAATGGAACATTTGTTCGATTGTTCTTAGCACTCTGGCCATGGTTAAACACATGGAGTAATATAGCATGGAAACACACACTTCAGTCCAAATTATCCATGCCGAATGCATATCCTAAATTAACCCAGTCTCATTTGCCCATGAATCCCTCTCAACTCTTTCTATTTATCTACCCATCCAGATATCTTTTAAATTTTGTAATTGTCCGAGCAACCACCACCTCTTCTGATAATTCATTCCATAGCCGCACCACGACATCTGTGAAGTCGGTGCCATTTGAGTTCCTTTTAATTTCATGCCCTCTCAACGTAAACCTATCCCCTCTCTTTCTAGACTCCCCCATAACAGAGAAAATACCCTCTCTGCTACTACTTTCAATGCCCCTCATGATTTCATAAATGCGTACGAGGTTACACCTCAGCCTACAACACTCCAGGGAAAACAGACCCAGTATATTCAGCCTATCCCTATACTTCAAATATTCCAACCCTGGAAACATCTTTTCTGAAACTTTTAAACTTTCCGACATTCTTGGAGGGACACTAGAATTGCAGACAATATTCCAAACGTGTCCTAAACAATGTCCTGCACAGCCACAACATGATCTCCCAATTCCTATATGCAATGCTCTGATCAGTAAAGCAAAGCATACCAAACATTGTAATCAACAACCTCTCTATCTCAGAAATCATTTTCAATGATCTATGATCTTGCACTCCAAGGTCTCCTTGTTCAGCGACAATGCCCAGGACCTTATCAATAACTGTATATGTCCTGCTCTGATTTGCCTTTCAAAGTGCAG
>NC_057755.1:2259782-2297537 GCF_004010195.1 Chiloscyllium plagiosum | reverse complement strand
AGGATCCCATCATCAAGTCACTCTGCATTTGCACTTGCATAGTACATGACACTGACCCAGCTAGCACAAAGCTGGTTATTAGAGAGAGCAGAACCATTGACACTCCAGTTTATATCTGTCACCCAGGACTCCCTGATTGCACCCGATTAACAACCCCAATTAGGGAACTCATGTTAAATTAGATCCATCTACTTGACCTAATGACAATCCTATTAGCTTCCCCATTTCGTTCATTAGGCTTAGGTCCTCGAACTGAAATAAAAGTTCAGCTTTCTGGGTGCAGGAGGTACATACTGATGGTTAGATATTTCCAAGGTTGGCAGAATTACACCATTTAGGGCAATCTGTGCACCGTGAAGGGTTCACTTTGCTTTTTTTCAGGAGAGCGGGTTCTCATGATCAGACAGAGTCAGAAGCACAGCCAGGTGGTCACCGAAACACATCCACAACCTCACACACACACATACACATACACGCAGAAGCATACCCACACCCTTACACACACAGATGCATACATATGCAGATGTACACCCACACACAGAAATACAGTCAAAGGTAGATATAAGAACGAACTGACGAGCAAAAACACACAAGCATGCACACATACACACACTCAAACACACATCCACACGCAATCACACAATAGCACAGTCAAACTGAAATGTGGAATCATATCTACACAAAAACTACAGAAACATTCCCATGCCCTCAGAGCACACACAGGAACACAATCAGAGTGCAGAAGGAGGACACACATACTCTCACACATGCGCGTGGGCGCACATACATGCCGAGAAAAACAGCCGGACTGAGACAGATAGGAACACACCTATGCACAGACAGAATGCACACACATCCACACACACAAGAACAATCATGTTGTGATATAGGAACACATCTCCACTAAAACATAGAATTATAGCCACACCCTCACACAGATGTCGAAACAAATTGATAGTATGAGACGTTGCACATCAATCACGAAGGGCTGACAAAAATGTCATAGACACACACGAGCACATTTAAGCAAAATTACTGAACCACAATCACATATAGATGTAGATTGAGAGCAACACTCACAAACAAACACAGAGTCACACCCACAGAGAGATCCCACGGGGCAAATAATGGTCTTGGAACACGGACAGACAGGGAAACACAGTCTGAACAACACACTTACCTGCTTAAAGAAGAGCATAGTCAGGCAAAGACACATCCTGCACTCTCACAATAATACACTGATACTCAGAGACGCATATACATGGAGTCACAGAACCATAATGACATGCTGACAGTAAAATACACACACATGCGCGCACAAACACACAGCCAGAGGGACTGTACCCCACAAACAGCATACACGCTGGCACAAACATAACTGATGCAAATACGTAAAACACACAGATATATAATCACACAGGCACTGTAACATACACATACATGAAAACACACACCTTCACGGAAGCATACTCATAAAGACTGCATAACATTCACAAATACATAAATACATGAATGTGTAGTTACCGAAATACCTCCCGATGCACACAAAGGGAAACCCACACGCATGCACAAATACTCTCAAAATGTGTCACAGTCAGGGACACATCCAACGACAAAAACTGAGAGACATTCACACACAGAGTGACAAACTCACAAAGGCAATGAAGCTGCCACCCGTCCACTCAGATACACAAAGAAACCCTTACACACTGAAAGAGAAACGCATGAACATTCCTCTCACTCAGACACAAGGAAAGGAAAGGGAGAACATCAACGTTTAGGATAGTTACTTACAGTAATGTGTCAAGATATTTCTGGCTGCATCTGTGCACTTTATATTTTCCCTGGGGCAATCACTGCCTGGGGAAAGATCAGTAAGTGAAGAGAACAGGAAGGGATTTGTGTCAATGCAAGTCAGCATGTGCTGAACTGAGACAACACTGAACTGGTCAATGTGAGAAAAAGACAAAGACAGCACGAGGGAGAGACAGAGAGACAGACAATGAGCTAGATAGAGACAAAGTAGGAGAGAAATCGAGGGAGGCAGAGAGATAGACAGACAGGTAGAGAGAGAGAATGTGTGAGACAGGACAATACAGATAAAGAGAGACAGATATAGCGAGTTAGAAAGAGAGACAGAGAGAGACTCAGCAAGAAGCTGTGAGTTGAGGAAGAGCACGAGAGAGGAAAAGTGAAACACAGACAAGACAGACTGGAAAAAGAGGAGAGATGGAGAAAGCGATATTCTTGTGATGGGAGTCAACAAAATGTTGACTCAATACTCCCTCAAATACAAGTGTGCATGTAACAATAAACTGTTCAGAAGAGGTGATCACCCGTACCTGGAGCCTTTCATTTGTGTAATAAAGTGTTTATCGTGAGCTGAACAGAGAGAGAGTCTGACAATCATCATGGTGCAGGAGGAACTGTTTCTGCCCTTCCCCCTCCTTCCCCGGTAGGGAAAATGCAGACACCTCCCGCCGGTCTTTAACACTCATCCACAGAATCGTCCGTGAAGACCCAATGTTCCAGCTGAACACATCACTCACAGCCAGTCTGTCATTATGAATCACTCTTCTAGCCACTTTCCATGCTACTTTGCAACTGGCAGTCACCTTTTGCGCCTTTACCTGACCCTTTGTCACGTTCTTCAATATTGTTGAACGTGGAGATGAAAAGATTCTTGTTAACATTTTGGGTCGGTGCTCATTGCACACAGATATGTGTGTTTGACGTTACAATTGGATGAGCAACGATCTTCTAGAAAGGCATGAGAGCTCGGCTCGAAGGGCTGAATTGGCTCTTGCTGCTCATTGCCTCTGTGTCACCGTGTGTGACTATCCATCAGTCAATCAGTCACGTTCTCCCTGTGTCTGCGTGGGTTTCCTCCGGGTGCTCCGGTTTCCTCCCACAGTCCAAAGATGTGCAGGTCAGGTGAATTGGCCATGCTAAATTGCCCATAGTGTTAGGTAAGGGGTAAATGTAGGGGTATGGGTGGGTTGCGCTTCGGCGGGTCGGTGTGGACTTGTTGGGCGGAAGGGCCTGTTTCCACACTGTAATGTATTCTAATCTAATCTAATCTAATCAGGGATAGCAGCGTGTTCCTGAGCGTGGTAAAGGGTGACCAATACTATTTCCCTCCCTCCCCATTCACAGCTGGGTGTTATACTTGGACCCGTCTGATTGTGATGATGGAACCTTGGCCGTCCACTTGCAATTCCTGCACTGGGAACACTGCAGCTGCCTCTGGAGCTTTCTCAGTTGTTTTGCTGAGTCATTCAGTGAAGAATTTATGTGATCAATTGATGCACCGCATTCCTGAATTTCTCTCTGAACCTGGACAGAGTCACTGCATAAAATAATGTGTTTGAACTGCAGCTGAAATTCTTCAGCATTTCTTCAACATTCGTAAAATCGATGAGATCTATACTTCCAACGAAATGTTATTTCAATGCTGATTCGACTGGCCACCAAGATGTACGTGACTTTCAGAGTGTTCATCAACAGAATTAACACGTATGGGATGAAAGGGGTTAAATGTCACCAAACCAATTGAATCCCAGCCATCTGGGATCAGTAAAATAACTTGACTTTGTTCGATTGTACCATTGAACATTGTCAATTATCCTCACAGGTTCAAATCGAAAATAGAATAGAATGATTTTTGAACAGAGCAGAATGTCAGCTGCGGCGAGAGCAACAGCCAAGGGTTTCTCTGTACAATATTTACTCTTCATTTTCCGGCAGCAAATGACTGCAAAACGATCAAAGGAGAAAAGGACAGTGACCCAGATGGAACAGTCTATGGCAGAATGAGCCGGGACAAGGATATCACTGCACGCAGGGTGATATCCAGGAAACACCTTGCGAAGTCAAAGTATTTGAGTCGAAACAGTTTGATTTCACTGAGAATGGACACTAGCTCTGACGTTCCCATAGACAACAAGCAGCACGTTTTGCATTTAGAGAGGTCACACTTACCACATGCAAGGACAAAATGACCAGGAAATTAACTGAAAAAGACAGGAGGTAAAATACAAGTCGGAAATTGATGACCAAATAATCCCTGCGTCGGCCCATATAACAGTGAAAGATCTGAGCACCTAACTAGGGCAGGTGGGAGAGTTCAGATGTCGCGTTTGAACATCACACTTCCAATGGCCTGACCCATTTCGAAACTGCACAATCCTGGGTTTAACTAAGTGTAGGCAGGCAATCATCAGATGGCGCGGGGGATTGGTGGTGAAGGGTGGGGGGAGGGCATATTTTTTAAGGTGAAAGGGAAGAGATTTAGAGGGGATCTGAGGAAGAGTGTTTTCAACCAGAGTGGTGGTTGTCTGGTAATTCAGTGTCTGATGGGTCGTGGAAGCTGTAAACCTCACAAACTTTAAAAACTACCAGGATGAACACATGAAGCATTACAACATTTGAGACTAAGTGTATAGTGCTAGAAGCCGGGAGGAATGCAGATATCGTGAAGCTTCTTAGCTCAAACCAAATGGAATGAAGGATCTTTTCTGTATAGGAGAAAGTGAGGTCTGCAGATGCTGGAGATCAGAGCTGAAAATGTGTTGCTGGAACAGCGCAGCAGGCCAGGCAGCATCCAGGGAACAGGAGAAGGGCTTATGCCCGAAACGTCGATTCTCCTGTTCCCTGGATGCTGCCTGATCTGCTGCGCTGTTCCAGCAACACATTTCCAGCTCTTTTCTGTATAGTCTGGTTCTCTAATTCTAAGAATTCTGGGAGGCATATTGGGACGTGAAGCATTTTAATGAAATAAATGAAACCACTTTGAGTGCAGAAAATATGAAATAGAATCATAAATAAATGGCAAAAACCAACAGATATGGCAACACATGTGGGAAGAGAAACAGAGTTAATGGAATCACTGTTCATCAGAACATCTTCACCTGAGCACGGCTCACTGAACTCAAAACATCATCTCAGGTTTCTCCCTGCACAAGATCCTACGTTGCTACCAAAACACAGGGATTCATTTCACACAGAGAATTGAGATTTAAAATGCTACTATTTATCTACGATGGAACATATTTTATACTGCTCTTTGCATACTGGGCATAGATCGATTCCTGGAGGTGTGCAATATGGAAACAGTCACTGTGGCCGAAATTGCCCATGCTGACCAGCTATCCAAAATTAATCAACTCTCATTTGCCCTCACAATCCTATCAACACTTTCTATAAATTTACAAATCCAGATACATTTTGTATGTTATAATTGCACCAGCAACCATCACTTCCTCTGGCAGATCATTCCACATGTGCATCACACTTTGCATGAAAATGTGGCACCTTTGGTCCCTTTTAAATTTTTCTCCTCTCGCCCTAAATCTATCCCCGCTTGTTCTGGATCCCACCCCACCCAGGAACACAGGGAGAAGACCTTGTCTATTTACCCTGTCCGGGCCCCCTATGATTTGAAAACTCTTCATAAGATCACTCGTCAGATTCTGAAGCACCAGGGAAAACAGCCCCATTCTGTTCAGCCTCTCCCAATAGCTCAAATACTCCAAACCTGGCAAGGTCCTTCTAAATCTTTGCTGAAGCCTTTCAAGTTTCACAACATCCTCCCTTTTAGAGGGAAACTAGAAAAGCACACAATATTCCAAAAGTGGCCTAGCCAATGTCATGCACAGACACACCAAGATATCCCTACTCCTGTACTCAATGCTCTGACCAATAAAGGAAAGCATATCAAACGTCTTCTCATCATCCTGAGAAATCAGTCTCAAGGAACTATGAAACTGCACTCCAACGTCTCATTGTTCAGCAACATTCCCCAGGACCTTACCATTAACTGTATATGTCCTGCTCTGGTTTGCCATTCCAAAATGCAGCACCACGCATTCATCTAAATTAAGCTGTAACTGACACTCGTCGGCAAATTGGCCGATCTGAAGAAGATCCCATTGTTCACTGAGGTAACCTTTTTCGCAGTCCACTCCAACTCTAATTTTGGTGTCATCTGCAAACTTACTAACTGTATCTCCCATGTTCACATCCAAATCATGTATATGAATTAGGAAAGGCTGTGGATCCAGCACCGATCCTTGTGGCACATCTATGGTTAGAGACCTCCAGTCTGAAAAGCATGCGTCCACCACCACTCTCTGTCTTCTACCTTCAAGGCACTTCTGTCCCAAAGGCTGGGTCTGCCTCAGTTCAATGTGATCGAACCTTGCTAACTACTCTAGCAATGAGGAATCTGATTGAACGCCTTCCCGAAGTCCACATAGATCACGTTCACCAATCTGTACTCATTAATCCTCCTTATTAGTTCTTCAAAAAAAAACTGAATCAAGTTAATAAGACATGATTTCCCACACGGAAAGCCGTATTGACTGTTCCTCATCAGTCCTTGCCAATCCAAATACATGTAAATCTTGTCCCTGAGGATTCCCCCCACAACTTTTCCCACAACCTCCATAGTTCTCTGGCTTTTCGTTACCACCTTTCTAAGTGGTGGTACCACCTGAGCCAACTTCTAATCTTCCGGCATCTTACTTCTGACTATCGATGACACAAATATCTCAGCAAGGGACACAGCAATATCTTCCCTAGCTTCCAAAGAGTTCTATAGTACACCTGATCAGGCCCTGGGGAGTTATCCACCTTTGTGTGTTTTAAGACATACAGCACCCCCTCCTCTGTCATATGGGCATTTTTCAAGATGTCACCATCTATTTCCCCAAATTCTGTACCTTCCATGTCATTCTCCATTGTAAATAATGACGCAAAATACTCTTTTAATATTTGCCGCATTTCCTGTAATTCCACACATAGGCTACCTTACTGATCTTTGAGGTCTCCTATTTTTTCCATAGTTACACTTTTGTCCTTAATATAGTTATGAAATGTCTTTGTATTCTCCTTCACCCTATTTGCCAAAGTTATCTCATGTCCCCTGTGTGCCCTCCTGGTTTCTCTCTTAAATATACTCCAACTACTTTTATACTCTTTTAAGTATTCACTCGATCTCTGCAGTCTATACCTGACATATGCATGTTTTTTTTCTTATCACAACCTCAATTTCCCTCGTCATCCAGCATTCCCTACATCCACCATGCTCGCCTTTCACACGATCAGGGACATATTGTCTCTGAATCTGGTTATCTCAATTTTGAAGGCTTCCCATTCTCTAACTTTTTACCTGAGAACAAACGCCCCAATCAACTCTTGAAAATTGTTGCCAGGGACTGTCAAGATTGGCAATTCTATAATTTAAAAAATTTACTTTTAGATCCAGCCTATCCTTTGCCATCACTACTTGAAAACTAATAGAATTATGGTCGGTAGTTCCAAAGTGCTCCCCCACTGACACCTCAGTTACTTGTCCTGTCTTATTTCCTAAAAGTGAGTCATGTTTTTACCTTCACTAGTAGGTACATCCATATACTGAATCAGAAAATTTTCTTGTACACACTAAAGAAATTCTTGTCTACCTAAACTCTTAACACTTCTGCCGTCCCAGTCTTTGTTTGGAAATATAAAATATCCTAACATTACCACCCACTTTTTCTTACAGATTACTGAGATCTCCTTAAAATTTTTTCTCTCAATTTCCCGTGGACTGTTGGGGGTCTATAACAAAATCTCAATAAATTCATTTCTTATTTATCAGTTCAACCAAATAACTGGGCGTACACCGAGGAATATCCTGCCTAAGTACAGTCGTAATGTCATCCTTTCTCAAATGTGCAACTTGCTCTCTTCTCTTGACTCCTCTTTACTTCCTTCCCACAGTCTTTGTACTCTGCAATATTAAGCTGCAAGTCCTGTCTACCCCTGAGCCACAACTCTGAGCAACAGCAGGTCGACTGTTCATTGTCACTGAGATGATGTTTAGCCTATCAATTATTACTATGTCCCAGGTTCATTCCGATATCTTACACCTCTGTGTAATGTTAATGATGTCTTGCTCCGAGCAGCCACAGACTATTCTGACTGGTTCTCCGTCACTTTTTCCTTTGATCGATTTGTGATCATTTGCTGTCAGAGACTAAAAACAAAATACTGCAGAAATAAAACTGCAGCTGCGTGTATCGCAGCAACCACTGTTTAATTTTGTTTCTTTTGAAAAAAATCCCTCAGTATTTCACATAGCATCCGTTGGTTATAATTGACAATATACAGAAGCTGTGTTAAAGAAAGCCAATATATTACCCTGAACCTGGATGGCTGGCATTTGGCTGGCATCATAGGATGTTAACATCATTGCTTCCATTCTTTTTAATTCTGTCGCTCAATTCTCTGACAGTCGAGCACATTATAGTCGCCAATGGTTTAAACAACGGACTGAGGGGTCAGAGCACAAGAGAGAGTCCAAGTGATGAAGTAATAGAGAGAAGAATAAAAGTTTTTGATTGTACTCTTCACCCTGTCCGAAACCTTCATAGTTCTGTGGTTGGTGTGCGTTACAGAATTCATATATTATAATGTGGAAAGAATAAATTAAATTGCATTGAATCCCTGGGAGTACAATGATTCTGAAAATGCATTTAAGGAAGTTGAGTTGATGTTGAGGAATTTTTAAGTTAAGCACAAATACATTTATTTCTGGAGTGACTCCGTCCAAGTTCAAGGAGCAGATTCGATGTGCTGTGAGATATCCAGTAACATCAATTATTCAATCAATGAATTTAAAAAAAATATATACTTAGAGAAGTCCATGGGGCACACCATCCAATGTAAGAGATTCTGCCATTTATCTGACATTCTCCTCAGCCAACCATGTAGCTTCATCCAATGACTAGCTGCCATCTCAAATATTCAGGTCCCGAAACAGAAAAAAGTGGCAACCTTTCCACACAATCACATTCCCCAATTTGATGATTGAGATGTTCGCAGGTTGGAAAATGGGAAGCCTTCAGAACTGAGATAACGAGAGTCCAGAGAATGTATATTTCTGTTCGGATGAAAGGAAATGCTGGTAGGTATAGGAAATGCTGGGTGATTAAATAAATAGAGGGTTTGGTTAAGAAAAGAAGGAAGCATTTTCCAGGTATAGACAGGATAGATTGAGTGAATCCTTTGAAGAGTATAAAGGCTGTAGGAGTCTACTTAAGAGAGAAATCAGGACGTCAAAAAGAGGGTATGATATAGCTTTGGGAAATAGTGTAAAGGAGAATCCAAAAGGTTTTTACAAAGACATTAACGACAAAAGGGTAACGAGGCAGAGAATAGGGCCCCTCAAAGATCATCAAGGTGGCCTTTGTGTGGAGCTGCAGGAGATGGTGCAGATACTAAACGAGTATTTTTCACCAGTATTTACTGTGGAAAAGGACATGTAAGATATAGAATGCAGGGAAATAGACGGTGACATCTTGAAAAATGTCCATATTACAGAGGAGGAAGTGCTGGATATCTTGAAACGTATACAAGTGGATAAATCACCACGACCTGATCAGTAGTACCCTAGAACTCTGTGCGACGCTAGGGAAGTGTTTGTCGGTCCCCTTGCTGAGATATTTGTATCATCGATAATGGCAGGTGAGGGGCTGGAAGACTGGAGGTTGGCTAAAGTGGTGCCTCCGATTAAGATAATTGGTAAGGACAAGCCAGGGAACTACAGACCAGTGAGCCTGATGTCTGTGGTGGACAAGTTGTGGAAGGGAATCCTGAGTGACAGGATGTACATATATTTGGAAAGGCAAGGAGTGATTACGAATAGTCAACATGGCTTTATGCATGGGAAATCATGCCTCAGAAACTCGATTGAGGTATTTGAAGAAGTAACAAAGAGGATTGATGAGGACAGAGCTGTAGATGTGATTTATCTGGACTTCAGTAAGGCATTTAACAAGGTTCCCCATGGTAGAGTCCATTACATCTCACGGAATACTGTGGAAACTCGCCATTCGGTTACAGAACTGTCTCAAAGGTAGAAGACAGAAGGTGGTGGTGGTGGGTTGCTTTTCAGACTGAAGGCCTGTGACCAGTGGAGTGTTGCAAGGATCGGTGCTGTGCCCACTACTTTTCATAATTTATGTACATGATTTGGATGGGAGCATAAGAAATATAGTTAGTAAGTTTGCAGATGACACCAATATTGGAGGTGTAGTGGACAGCAAAGAAGGTTACCACAGATTACAACCGGCTCTTGACCAGATGGGTCAATGGACTGAGAAGTGGCAGATGGAGTTTAATTTACATAAATGTGAGGTGCTGCATTTTGGGAAAGCAAATGTTAGCAGGACTTATACACAAAATGGTAAGGTCCTGGGGAGTTTTGATGATCAAAGAGACCTTGGAGTGCAGGTTCATAGCTCCTTGAAAGTTGAGTCGCAGGTTGATAGGATAGTGAAGAAGGCGCTCGACATGCTTTTCTTTATTGTTGACAGCATTGAGTACAGGAGTTGGGAGGTCATCTTGTGGTTGTACAGGACATTGGTCAAACCACTTTTGGAATATTGCGTTCAATTCCGGTCTCCTTCGTATCGGAAACATGTTGTAAAACTTGAAATAGTTCAGAAAAGATTTACAAGGATGTTGCCAGGGTTGGATTATTTGAGCTACAGGGAGATGTTGAATAGATTAGATTAGATTACATTAGATTACATTACAGTGTGGAAACAGGCCCTTCGGCCCAACAAGTCCACACCGACCCGCTGAAGTGCAACCCACCCATACCCCTACATTTACCCCTTACCTAACACTACGGGCAATTTAGTATGGCCAATTCACCTGAATAGGCTGGGGCTGTTTTCTCTGGAACATCGGAGGCTGAGGTGTGACCTTGCAGAGGTTTATAATATCATTTGGGGCATGGAATAGATTAATAGACAATGTTTCTTCCCTTGGTGTGGGGGAGTACAGAACTAGAGAGCATAGGTTTGGGGTGAGAGGGGAAATATATAAAAGAGACCTACGAGGCAACTTTTTCAATCAGAGGGTGGTATGTGTATGGAATGAGCTGCCAGAGGGAGTGGTGGAGGCTAGTATAATTGCAACATTTACAAGGCATCTGGGTGGGTATACGAATAGGAAGGAATATGGATCAGGTGCTGATAGGTGGGACTACAGTGGGTTGGGTTATCTGGACGGCATGGACGAGTTGGACCGCAGGTTCGGATTCCATGCTGTACATCTCTGTGGCTCTATGACGTCAGGCAACCAAGCAGTTTCAAGCAGTTTCCAACACCACTTTCAGCCTATCTGGCTACCCCACCCCTTTGATAGACAGCGACCTTGATCAATCAGGCTGTTCCCATCTTTCAGCAACAACGCGTGGACTGCAGATATTGGAGATTAGGGAGGAAAGTGCGGTGCTGGAAAAGAACAGCAGGTCAGGCACAATGGTGGCTGAATTTGGATCTCAACACCATATTCCAGCTTTCTCTCTCAGCACCAAAATGCTCCAAATATGTAAAACTATATCAACCTCTCTCTTGAATGCACTAAATGATCCAATCTTCCCAGACTTCTGTGGTGGAGAATTCTATCAGTTGACAATCCTCCTAGTGAATAAGTGTTTACTTATCTCAGTCTAAGATGGAGTATCCTGTACAGTGATATTGTGTCACCTCATACTAGACTCCCCAAACAAGGGAAATATCTTCCTTGTATCTTGTGTATCTAACTGTGTTTGAATTTCCTACATTTCATTCAAATCTCTTATTTTTCTAAACTCTCATAAACACAGGCCAAGACAAACCAACATCTCCGGATGGGATAATCTTGCCATCCTAGTATCAAGGTACCGAACCTCTGCTGACCTTCATCTGAGTCATTGTGTCCTTTCTTAGACAGAGACACCAAACTGCACACAGTACTTCAGGTGTGGTATCTCCAAAGCTTCAGATCACTGCATTGAGACATGCTTCTTTCTTAAGTCAAAACCTCTTACAATCTATCATTTGCCAGTTGAATTGTTTGCTGCACTTATCTGTAAAGTGTTTCCCTGGAAAAATCACATCAAATCAGGCAGTGTCCGAATAGCAAAAGAGTCGCTGTTTGTGGCATAACCTTTGTCATCTCCCGACGAAGTGTGATGCCTGAAACGTCGACTCTCTTGCTCCTTGGATGCAGTCTGACCGGTTTTGCTTTTTCCAGCACCACACTCTCCAGCATTTGCAGATGTCACTATCTCCTGTCCCTGTATCTCTCTGTCTACTTTCATTGACGCAAGCAGAAGGTCATCTGCTTGTGCGCAAGGTCATCCAAATATACAATCATATATCTCAAATTATCATAATTTAAGCAAATCTGACTTTCCGTTTTTTATGGAGAAAGTGAGGACTGCAGATGCTGGAGATCAGAGCTGAAAATGTGTTGCTGGAAAAGCGCAGCAGGTCAGGCAGCATCCAAGGAACAGGAGAATCAACGTTTCGGGCATAAGCCCTTCTTCAGGAATGAGCAAAGCATTATGACCGCATTATGACCTTCATCCGCATTATGACCGCCACATGCCATTTCTTGATGCTATAATTCAAATTCTCTTCATTGCCCTGACGTCTTCTTACAACTTATAAACCTGATGATTTTTGTGGCGGTGGCCAGCTTGGAAATATTATCTTTATTTCTGTCCTCTACGCTCTTAATAAATATCATGAAGATATGGGGGTGCAAGCTATCGCGTTAGTCTGTGCCTGCCATCTTGAGAAAAAGAGGCATTAGTTCCCATTGCCTGTGTCTAGTCTGACAATTAATTCTCAACCACGTCAATATATTACTCCCCAATTCATGCAATTACATGTGTCCATGAGGTCCTTGTGTGGAATTTTATCAAAAGCCTACATGAATGCAAGTTCACCCAATCCATTGCTTCACCCTTCTCTATTCCATTGGTTGTATTCTCAACAAAGCTCAATACTGACTTTGTCACTTTCTTTGAATTCTTGCTAAATGTGCAGCTCCCTTTTAAAATTACAGATTCTAGCATTTTTCCACTACTGGTAGGCTAACTGTTCTATCATTTTCGTTTTCACCCCTCTCTCCCTGCCATTTTTAAACAGTGTGGTTACTCTTACCATTCACCAATCTATACAAACTTCTCCAAGGTCTGCATAATTTTGGAAACCGGTGACCAGAATACAATATTTCCAACGGCACTATCTTTTGCACTCTCCAATGGGGAATTATCATGGCTTGGTGATTTGTCAGCGATTAACTCCATTAATTTCCCGATTTTTTTTTAAAATGGATGGATTTTCTTGAATTCTACCCTTCAAGAAATGCATTGCCTAGGGAACATTTCTGGGAGGTTATTTGTGAAAGGAAAACCACGTGTATATGTATTATTCGTCTACCATTTTCTTTCTCCCCTCCTGTTCAAATTTAAACGATTGCGAACTTATGGGATTTACACTGACATTACAAATCTTTTTTTAAAACTTTGTATATCCTTGAAAAAAAAGTCGCACTCACTTTCTTCTGTTCGCTGCATTTGTATTCTCACTTTGATTGCTCCAGCCTTGAACAATCTTTTCGAATTCTGAACTGCTCCTGAAGCTTCGGCTTGCCTTTTTTTTCCTGAACAATTTAGCCATTTCCTCTTTGGATCCAATAGTATTCATCGCGTCATTTTCAAGCTATAACTAAGAAACCGTTCGTTTTGCAATTTGAAAAATATACTTTATTAATGTAAAAAACAGTGTACGCATATGTAGACGCTGAAGCTGTTTAGTTTTTTTCCAATAGCATATTAAGAAACAAATAAACATTGGAGGTTCCGCTGTACTGCAAACAAACCAATGGCATTTCTTACTTGCACATTCAATTGAGGTATTATGATGGGGAGTGCGTGGGGCAGGCAGACAGTAGCTTTTATTTGTCATTTCTACCATATACAACTCATACAGTAAAAATGAGATAGTGTTCCTCCAGGACCGAGAATGCTTCATGGACAGCACAAACTACACAATCGGTCATGGCAGAAAGTGCATAAGAAATGCAAAACACGCAAGTCGCAGTGTAATAAAAGAATTATAAATTGTTAAATACATTTTTCTAGTTGCAATTTGCAACCGTGCAAAGAATTTCAGATCGGAGAGAGTCTAGTCACACAGCGTCAAGGAGCCTGATGGATTGGGGAAAGAAACGATTGCACAGTCTGGCCGTGAGAGACCGAATGCTCCAGTGTGTTCTTCCAGATGGCAGGAGGGAGAAGAGTTTGAGTGGAGGGCGTGTGAGGTCTTCTACAATGCTCTTAGGTTTCCGGATGCAGCGTTTAGTGTATATGTCTGAAACAATGTTTTGTCTCAAATAAGGAACTAACATTCCTTCATGGATCATCCACTGTTAGGCGGGATGTGGACGTGACCGTGTTGGACTGGGCTGGATAAAGTTAAAAATCACACAACAGCACGTTGTGGTTAAACAGGTTTATTTGGAAGTGCTAGCTTTCAGAGCGCTGCATCTTCATCAGGTAACTCGTGAGGCAGGAAAGTACAACACCAAACTTAAAGCAAATTATCACAGTTTCATGCAATTAAAACATAATATTGAACGAACCACTTACAAATAAACACACACACATACACACACACACACACACACACACACATAATTCTGTGTGGTGAATTTGCATTTGCAGAATTGTGTTGAATAACAAACCTTATTGAGATCTTTGAAAAGTTGACCAAACTTGTGGAGGTGTCTATGCATTTCAGTAAGGTGTTTAATAAGCTGCCCCATGGCAGGCTATTTTACAAATATGGAGGCATGAGATTGAGATTAATTTAGCGTACTGGATCAGACATTGGCTAGCTGAAATAAGACAGAGGGTGGTGATTGATGGGAAATATGCATTCTGGAGTTCTGTTCATAGTGGTGAACCGCAAGGATGTGGTTTTGGTCCACTGTTGTTTGTCATTTATATAAATGTCCTGGATAAGGGCATAAAAGGAAGGGTTATTAAATTTATGGATGACAGTAAGGTCGGTTGAGTTGTCGATAATGATGAAGAATGTTATAGATTACAGAGGGATGTAGATAAGCTGCAGTGCTGGGCTGAGAAGTTGTAAATTGAGATTAATGCAGGAAAGTGTGAGGTGATTCACTTTGGAAGGAGTAACAGGAATGCAGAGAATAGCATACAGTTCTGATCACTACATTACAGGAAAATGTGGAAGCTTTGGAAAGTGTTCAGAGGAAATTTATTAGGATGTTGCCTGGTATGGAGGGAACGTCTTATGACAAAAGGCTGAGGGACGTTAGAGAGAAGAGGGTTGAGATGCCACTTTTCGAGAAATAGAGATAATCAAAGGGCTAGATAGGTTGGACAGTGAGAGCCTCTTTCCTTGGATGGTGATCGATAACATGAGGGGACTCAGATTTAAATCGAGTGGTGGTAGATATAGGACAGATGTCAGAGGCAGGTTCTTTATTCAGAGAGCAGTAGGGTTGTGGAACGCACTACCTGCAGCAGTAGTAGAATCGCCAACTTTAAGAAGATTAAAATGGTCATTGGATAGGTATATGCATGAGAATGAAGAGTCTAGGTTCGATGGGCTTCAGATTGTTTCCACAGGTCACGCAACATCGAGAGCCAAAGGGTCTGTGCTGTGCTCTAATGTTCAATGTTCTATGTTCTATTTGTAGATACATTCTATTTTGCTCAAAAAGCACACAACCTGCAAGCAATCAATGCAGGCAGACAATCCATTTTTAAACAATTATTTGCTACTTTAGAAATAGAACGTACCTGACTCAAGATGGGGACACAGACAGCCTCTAACCTCACACTTTTAATACATTGACTGAGCTGAGATGTCACCTTTTTCGATATAACCTGAAGTCACCTGGAGAATATGACTAAAAAAAGGTTTTGGAATTACATAATAATGAATCAAAACCTGCAACCTATTCTAAAGGAAGAAAGAGTTAGCAGCAATGGAAGTTTGTTCAATATCTCGTTTAATTGCATGACTCTGTGATCACTTGCTATCAAATTTGTGCCTTCTGATCCTGGCCCCTATTTACCTGATGAAGGAGCAGCGCGCTGAAAACTAATACTTCCAAATAAACCTGCTAGAATATAACATGGTCTTGTGTGATTTTCCGCACTGTTAAACAGGGAAGCCACATCCCTGTGTTGAGGAGAACAGTTCTCAGAGAGAAACTTAACAACCATAATTTAGTTTCCAAATAGTCACCATCAATAAAATGACAACTCTGACATGAGACCGCAGCATGGAGGGAGATGGTATTTAGTATCAATGATGGCGCATATGCAGTTTGTTGTGTTTGTTATTAACTGAATGAGATTCACATATTCCTCTAAACATTTCTTAAAAAGCTGTTATACCGCAATTGGGATTTAAATTACTGTCATTATCTATTTGTTCAAATTGTTGAAAAACACTTCGAGCGCTGTGAAAATCCCCCGGGCAATGACAGCAGATATAAAGGAAAAGCTTTGGGAAATATTGCATCGCTTATTAATACAGAGAAATTGCCTGAATAAAAATGTTCTCGCAGAAAATGCATCTTCCAATTCAGAAGGCGCAGCAACTATTTTACACTATCCTTCCAATTGTAACAATTCCTGGTGAGTGCCTTGTGTCATTGAATTTGTGTAAATCTGTCTTGAGGATTCCCTGCGGTTTCACTCTGCAATTGATAGTGATACCTGGGCATGTTCGGGCCACTCACACACGGATAGATGATCGGTGATCTAGTCTCAGATTACAGATATCCTGCAGAATTCCCATCACTGCAGACACGGAAGAAAATGCCTGGGCAATTAAAAATTTTATTTCATAATTCATTTCATCTCGCAACCTTCTGGAATTCTCTCATTCAATTAGAGACTACAAAGAGCTTTGATGGAATTAAGTAAAATGTTCACTTTGGTTTACTAGAGTTAGTAACCGCTGGTTTCTCTGTTTATCTGAAGTTAATAGTTAACTTGTAGGTATTTCTGCAATCACAGAACTTTTCTTCTAAAAAACCGTGTTTATATACTGGCTCTAGGCTGAATCGGTTTGTGCACAAATAAACTTCTGTTGTTTTTTCCGATTGTATACAACCCAGTATTCAGGAATATGAGCTTAAGGAAAACACCCTAAAATAAGAAACGTTTTATTTCGCTTTTAACTGTGAGTCATTTCTTGTGGCCCCTGGAACACCCTGGAACTGGATGGATGTACAGATGTGTGCTCATGATAGGTGACCTGAAGTTTTAGTCAATTCGACTACCATAATGGTAAAGGTCCATATTCATCCCAGACCAGAAGTGTTGGGATAACGGAAGCCCTGACGAGATTATTAAAAGATGAGTCGATTGACACTCAGCTGTGTGTTAGATCCCCGAAGAAACTACTGCAGTTCCGTTTTAAGAGTGGAAATCGCAACTGACATAACCAAGTGTTAAATATGGGGTTTTCTGGTGTCAGTATTATACAAGGAATGTTTTTTTTTGAAAATGCACCAGTGGTGGCGATCTGTATACATTGTATAGGTTTTTATTTCAATTTATAGAGTGTTTTCAAATTAATGAGATGGAATTTTATTGTTTGCTCAATGCGTTTCAATCTCTGTTATGAGTACACAGTTTGCATTATTCTATATTATCATCATTTGTTTGGTACTTAACTGTTGTTTTGTTGTTGAACTAATACTTGCTTCATTGTGCGTTTATGATTTGTCAAGAGATCATGTTGTTCAAAACCCAAAAAAATACCATTCTGATCCATCACGCTGTGTTCAGGTCCAGATTCTGGCTTGTACTGTAGTTATATCCGCTCATATCAGACAGATGAAATGTTGTTAACCTCATAGTCTAACTTCTGAATAACTGCTTAACTGATCTCACACCCAACCCCAGCCGTCCACATTCATTACATAGCCCAGATTTTGACCAGATAGCTACTGTGGGAATCAATTACATATTTACTCTTTCGCAAACGACTCCTCCCTTACCCTGGATGTCCTCGCTCCTGCAAAACCTGTAAATCTGCTATCACGTAAAACAGTGGATGGATTACAGCTGCAATCTTGTGCACAGTTGTGGTCACTACTTAACCGGAAGAGCAGAATGCACTGGGATGAACGCAGGGTAGACTTGCGTTCATTGAGGGAAGATTGGATAGGGCTGGGCTTGTTTCCTGGAAAGCAGAGGAAAACGAGAGATGATGTAATTGAGGTGTACAAACTCAGGAGGGTTTTGATACAGACCTGTTACGGAAAGGAGCATTTACCACGGGACACATTGAGGCTAACTGCTGAAGGATCATATAGTTCATGAACGCTAACCCTTCCATCCAAGCAGTTTTGGTGTGTCTGAAATTCATTTCGCAGTTTGTGGTCTTGAGCTGGCAATTCTCAATTTATTTAAATGCAACCATGATCTTGAACTAAAGTGAATTAACTTTGAAGACTGTGGACCAGGTGTTGGAAATTGGAATGAGAGTAAGGAGCTGGTTCAATTTCCTTTGAGAATGGAGAATCTGCCTTTTGTTTGCAATGATCAGCTATTGCCTGTGGAGAATACAGAATTAAATATTTGAGTCGAGTAACCCCTCTTCAGAAGAACCTTTTTCTGCGAAGAGTGATTCCAATCACGAAACATTAACTTTATTTCTCACTTCACTAATGCTGCCATACCTGTTGAGTTTCTCAAACTACTTTTGTTTCTGTTCCACGTTTCCAGGATAAACAGCTATTTGATTTAGGACTGCAATGTTTAAAATCCTCACAAGCCTCACAAAAGCAATTCCTGGAATCGTAGGAGCCTCCCATACAGAAGAGGTCATCAGTTCTATCAGGATTATGCTATAAAATCTACACTGAATCTGTAGTCGTCCCAGTTTCCATAACCAGGTTCATCGCCTCGAATGTTATGATACTTCGAGTCCTCATTCAAATAGTCCTTCAAGTTTGTGCGGTTTATTGCCTCAGCTACCACCCCATACAGTGCATTCCAGATCCACAACCCTCTCTGGGTGAAAGCCTTTTCCTCAATTCCACTCTCTCTTTCACTTGAAAAAAACATGCTCCATTGACTTCACTGCACAGATTGAATAAAACACAAGAGTGCACAGCTCAGAAATGATTTCGGCTTGCAATGTCCTTTTGAGATCTGACATCGGAACCCTCCCAACTGACGGATTCATTCGTTGACTACATCTATTGGTCTCTGGGCTGACTCAGATAATGTTTGATTTGCAATTTCCAATACCCGTTTAACCTTCTGTCTCTTACAGTAAATCTCCTGGTGGTTTTGATTCTCGCACGAGGAAAATGTGGACTCTCTAAGTGTACAACGCGCTGCCTGTTGGCGATGGCAACGTCGGATCTACTGTTTATTCTCATAAACATCATACTATGGCGATTCAGTATGTATTACTTCCAAATGTCTCTCCTGGACATCACCCCTGTGTGCAGTATTATCTTTGTCCTGGTTCGTGCAGCCACAGACTGTTCCGTGTGGTTCACTGTCCTTTTCTCCTTTGACCGTTTTGTGGCGATTTGCTGTCTGAAAATGAAGAGAAATTATTGGACAGAGAAGGCCTTGGCTGTGGCTCTAGCGACAACTGGCATTCTGCTCTGTTCAAAATGTATTCCTTTTTATTTTGTGTTTAAACCTCGGAAGATAATTAACAAAATTCCATGGTTCTGCCGAGTAATGATAAGCTATTATAGAGACCCCAGGTGGCTGGATTTAAGTGTTTGATAACATTTTAACACCTTTCACTCCATTCGTGTTAATTCTTCTGATGAACACTCTGACGGTGAGGCAGGATTTGCTGGCCAAACGACTCCGCAAGACCCTGAGGGGTCTTGGCAAGAGACTGAATCAGAAAGATGCAGAGATGGAGAGCCGAAGGAAGTCAATGATTTCTCTCTTCACCATATCCATCAGCTTTATACTTCTGTGGTCAGTGTACGGTATTACCTTCTTATCTCAAGGCTTTAACGGAACAAAAGCCTATTTTGGGGAGACAAATATTTTACCGTATGTCGGGGATATGCTCAAGGATTTCAGCTGCAGCACGAACACATTGTTTTATGCAGTGACTGTGTCCACGTTCAGAGAAGTTGAGAAATGCGGTTCAACAACTGGTCAAGTAAATTCTTCATTTCCGGGTTTCAGCAAAGCAACAGAGATTTCCAGAATTGTCCACCGTGTTCCCAGTTCAGGAATTGCGTATGTATGGCGAGGATACCATCAGTAAAAAGTGAGCACTGCAGATGCTAGAGCGGATGTAATCCTGAGTGTGATGCTCGAAAAGCACGGCAGGTCAGGCAGCATCCGAGGAGCAGGAGAATCGATATGTCGAACAAAGCCCTACATCAGAAATAGAGGGTGATGCCCAAAACGCCGAATCTCCTGCTCCACCGATGTTGCCTGACTTGCTATAATTTGCCAGCACCACATCCAAGATTCCATCAGCACAATCACATTGAAAGGTGTGTAACACCCAGCAGTGGATGGGGAGGGGGCACAGACAGTCAGCAGCAGGAGATCATTCAGCCCAACGTGCCTGGGGTGGCACAATTTTGGAGAAAGGCGGAAAGACAAAGAGAGAGAAAAGGACAGGAAGAGAGAGAGAGAAAGAGAGACACGCAGAGAGAAAGACAATGAGAAAGGAAAACAGAGAGTGAAACAGACAGAGAGATAGAGAGACAGAGAGAGAAAGACATAAAGAGAGAGAAAGACAGAGAGATAGAGAGAGAAAGAAAGACAGGTAGAAAGGTGGTTGGAGGGAGACAGACATACTGATACAAGGAAAGAAAAACAGGCAGAGAGAGAGAGTGAGAGAGAGAAAAATAGAGACAGACACACAGAGGGAAAGAGAGAGGGAAGGGGAACATGTGAGGCAGAGGCAAAGGTGAGAGAAGGACAGACAGAGAGGACAGATTAGATTACATTACAGTGTAGAAACAGGCCCTTCGGGATTGAGTGTGATTTAGCGGTTTGGATCAGAAATTGGCTAGCTGAAAGAAGGCAGAGTGTGATAATTGATGGAAAATATTCATTCTGGAGTTAAGTTACTAGTGGTGTACTGCAAGAATGTGTTTTTGGTCCACAGTTGTTTGTCATTTATATAAATGTCTTGGATGAGGGCATAGAAGGATGGTATTGTAAATTTGTGGATGACACTAAGGCCAGTGGAGTGGTCAATAGTGATGAAGAATGTTGCAGGTTACAGAGAGACATAGGCTGAAGCGCTGGGTGAGAAGTGACATGTGGAGTTTAATGCAGAAAAGTGTGAGGTGATTCACTTTGGAAGGAGTAACAGGAATGCAGAGTACTGGGCTAATGGTAAGATTCTTGGTAGTGTAGATGAGCAGAAAGACCTCGGTTTCCAGGTACACAGACCCAGGAAAGTTATCTCCCAGGTTGTTAGGGTTGTTAAGAATGTATACGGTGTGGCAGCTTTTATTGGTAGAGGGATTGAGTTTTGGAACCAAGCGGTCATGTTGCAGCTGCACAAAACTCTGGTGCGGCCACATTTGGAGTATTGTATACAGTTTTGATAACCACATTATCGGAAAGATGTGGAAGCTTTGGAAAGTGTTCAGAGGAGATTTATGAGGATGTTGCCTGGTATGGAGGGAAGGTCCTATGAGAAAAGGCTGAGTGACTTTAGAGAGAAGAGTGTTACGATGTGACTTAATTGATAAATAGAGATAATCAGAGGGTTAGCTAGGTTGGACAGTGAGAGCCTTTTTCCTAGGATAGTGATCGACAGTATGAGGGGACATAGCTTTAAATTGAGGGGTGAGAGATAGAGGACAGATAACAAGGTAGTTTTTTTAAGAAAGTACTAGGGATGTGGAACGCAATGCCTGCCGCAGGAGTGGACTCGCCAACTTTAAGGGCATTTAAATGGTCATTGGATAGGCATATGGATGAGAATGGAATAATGTAGCTTCAGATTGGTTCCACAGCTTAGCGCAACATCGAGAGGCAAAGGGTCTGCACTGTGCTTTCATGTTCAATGTTCTATGTTCTATTTGCACATACGTTCTGTTTTGCTGAAAAACCACACAACTGCAAGCAATCAATGCAGGCAGACAAGTATTTTTTTTAATATAAATTGCTACTTTGGAAATAGAACCTATCTGGCTCAAGACTGGGATACAGACAGAATCTAACCTCACAATTTTAATACATTTTCTGAGCTGAGATGTCACTTTTTTCATAACACCTTTAGTTATCTCGAGAATATGACTTTTGAAAGTTCTGGAATTACATAATAATTAATCGAAACCTGCAACCTCTTCTAAAAAATGCAAGAGTTAACATCAATTTAGGTTTGTTCAATATCTCGTTTTAATTGCATGACACTGTGCTTTCAATTCTTTGTCTTCTGATCCTGCCCCACTCGTCACAGATGAAGGAGCAGCACTCTGAAAGATAATCCTTCCAAATAAACCAGCTGGAATATAACATGGTTTTGTATAATTTTCCGCACTGTTGAACAGCGAAGCCACATCCCTGTGTTGAGGAGAACAGTTATCAGAGAGACACTTAGCAACCAGAATATCGTCACTAAATGGTCAGAGTCAATAGAATGACAACGAGATCTCAGCAAGGCGGGGGGGGGGGGGGGTGTAATTTGGTATCAATGATGGTGCATATGTATTTTGTTGTGTTTGTTATTAGCCGAATGAGATTCACTTATTCCAATAAACTTCAACTGGGTTTTAAATCACTGTCGTCATCTACTTATTCAAATTCTTGAAAAACAATTGGAGTGTGATTTGACAATCCCTCGGGCAATGCCAGCAGATATAAAGGAAAAGCTTTGGGAAATATTGCATCGTTTATTAATACGGAGAGAGATTGCCTGAACAAAGATATTCTCGCAGAAAATGCATCTTCTAATTCAGAGGGCGCAGCAACCATTTTACACAGTCCTTCCAGTTGTAACAATTCCTGGTGAGTGCCTTGTGTCATTGACATTGTGTAAATTTGTCTTGTGGATTACCTAAGGTTTCACTCTGCAATTTAAAGTGATATATGGGCATGTTGGGACCACTCTCAAACATAGGTAAAATGATTGGTGATCTAGTCTCAGATTACAGATTACCCTGAATAATCCCCATCACTGCAGACCCGGCAGAATTTGCCTGAGCAATTGAAATTTCCATTTTGTAATTCATTTTGTCCCGCGATCTTCCAGAAATATCCAATTCAATCGGAGACTACAGAGTGTTTCGATTAAATTAAGTAAAATAATCAATTTCGTTTTCTCGTGTGAATAACCATTAGGTTTCTCTGTTTATCTGAAGGTAACACATAATTTATAGTTATTTCTGCAACCACAGAATTTTTCTTTTAATGAAATCGTGTTCATATACTGGCTCCAGTCGAAATGGATTTGTGCACAAATAAACTTTTTTTTGCGATTCGGGAATCAGAGCTTAAGGAAAACACCTTAAACTGAGGTACTTTTTTATTACACTTATAACTGTGAGTCATTTCTTGTAGCCCTTGGGACACCCTGGACCTTGGTGGATGTATGCTCATGAGAAGTGACTCAGAGATTTAGTCAATTAGACTACCATATTTTGATAAGTTCGTGTTCATCCCAGATCTGAAGTGTTGAGATAGAGGAAACCCTGAAGAGATTACTAAAACCTGAGTAGATTGACACTCATCTGTGTGTTAGATCATCGAAGAACTTACTTCAGTTCCGTTTTAAGAGTGAAAAACGCAACTGACAAATCAAAGTGTTAAATACAGGTTTGTCTGCTGTCAGTATTATATGCGGGGAGGTTTATGGAACTGCACAAGAAATGGTGATGTGTATACAGTACATAAGCTGTTTTTTTTTCACTTTAAAGGGTGCTTTCAGATGAATGAGGTTATAGATTTACTGTGTGTTCGATGCCTTTGAATCTCTGTTATGAGTTAACAGTTTGCATTATTCTATTTTATCATCATTTGTTACTGAACTGCTGTTCTGTTGTTGAACTAAAATTTGCAGCATTGTGTGTTTATGATTTGTCAGGAGATCATGTTGTTCAAAACCAAAACAAATACCATTCTGATCCATTACGTTGTATTCAGGTCCAGCTTCTGGCTTGTACTGTAGTTAAATAAGCTCGTATCAGACTGAAGAAATGCTGTTAAACTCATACTCTGAACCTCTGAGTAACTTTTTAATTGAACTCACATCCAACTCCAGCCGTCCAGACGCATTACATCCTCTATCTCAACACTTCAGATCTGGGATGAACACGAACTTATCATGGAGGAGTCATCCAACTGAAAACAAACTCTCCCTGCCACTGCAAAACCTGTAACTCTGCTATCACATAAGACAGTGGGTAGATTACTGCTGCAAAGTTGTGCACAGTTCTGGTCACGACTTAACAGGAAGAGCAAAATTGCGCAGGGATGAACACGGAGTAGACTTTCAACCAAATCACCAGGACTTGGAAATTAGAGCAGCATTGATGGAAGATTGGACAGGGCTAGGCTTGTTTTCTGTAGAGCAGAGGAGAATGAGAGATGATGTAATTGAGGTGTAGAGAGTGAGGACGGTTTTGATACAGGCATGTTTCCATTAACGGAATGGAAAATTTACCATGAGACACACATTGAGGCTAACTGCTGAATGATCATACGGTCCATGAAGGTTAACCCTTCAATCCAGAGAGTGGTGGCGTGTCTGGATTTCATTTCCCAGTTTGGGGTCTTGAGGTGGCAATTCTCAATTTATTAAAATGCAATCAGGATATTGACTGAAGTGAATTAAATTTGAAGAGTGTGGACAAGGTATTGAACATTGGAATGAGAATAGGGAGCTGGTTCAATTTCCTTTGAGAATGGATCACCTGTCTTTTGTTTGCAATGATCAGTTATTGCCTGCAGAGAAAAAAAGAATTAAATGTTTGAGTCCAGTAACACTTCTTCAGAAGAACGTTTTTCTGTGAAGAGTGATTCCAGTCACGAAACATTAACTATATTTCTCTATTCACTGATGCTGCCAAATCTGCTGAGTTTCTCAAACTACTTTTGATTCTGTTCCACGTTTCCGGGACAAATGGCTATTTGATTTAGGATTGCAATGTTTAACATCCTAACAAGCCTCACAGAAGCAATTCCTGGAATCATAGAAGCCTATCACACAGAAGAGATCATCCCTTCTATCCGGCTTATGCTATGTAAGCTACACTGAAGCTGTAGTTTCCCCGTTTCCCTAACATGGTTCAACGCCTTGAATGTTATGACACTTTGAGTCCTCATCCAAATAGTCCTTAAAGGTTGTGAGGATTGTTGCCTCAGCTACTAAGCCATACATTGCATTCCAGATCCCCAACTTTCTCTGGGTGAAAGCCTTTTCCTCAATTCCCCTCTCTCTTTCATTGAAAAAATATGCTCCATTGACTTCTCTGCACAGATTTAATGAAACATAAGATTGCACAGCTCAGAAATGATTTCGGTTGCAGATGTCCTTTTGAAATCTGACGTAGGAACCCTCCCAACTGACGCATTCATTCGTTGACTACATCTATTGCTCTCTGGGCAGACTCAGATAATATTCGACCAGTAATTTCCAATTCCCTTCTGTCTCTTACAGTAAATGTCCTGGTGGTTTTGATTCTCACACGAGGGAAATGTGGACTCTCTAATTGTACAACGTGCTGTCTTTTGGCTATGGCATCGTCGGATCTACTGTTCATTTTCATAAACATCATACTAAGGCGATTCAATATGTATTACTTACGAAAGTCTCTCCTGGACCTCACCCCTGTGTGCAGTGCTATCTTTGTCCTGGCTCGTGCAGCCACAGACTGTTCCGTGTGGTTCACTGTCCTTTTCTCCTTTGACAGTTTTGTGGCGATTTGCTGTCTGAAAATGAAGAGAAAATATTGGACAGAGAAAGCCTTAGCTGCGACTCTAGCGGCAACTGGCATTCTGCTCTGTGCAAAATGTATTCCTTTTTATTTTGTGTTTAAACCTGGAAAGATAATTAACAACATTTCACTGTTTTGCCGAATACCATTAAGCTATTATAGAGACCCAAGGTGGCTGGGATTTAAGAGTTTTGATAACATTTTAACACCTTTCATCCCATTCGTATTAATTCTTCTGATGAACACTCTGACGGTGAGGCATGTTTTGCTGGCCAAACGACTCCGCAAGATTCTGAGGGGTCTTGGCAAGAGAGAGAATCTGAAAGATGCAGAGATGGAGAGCCGAAGGAAGTCAATGATTTCCCTTTTCACCATATCCATCAGCTTTGTACTTCTGTGGTTAGCGTATGGTATAATCTTCTTATCCCAAGGCTTTAATGGAACAAAAGCCTATTTTGGGGAGACAAATATTTTACCGTATGTCGGGGATATGCTCAAGGATTTCAGCTGCAGCACGAACACATTATTTTATGCAGTGACTGTGTCCAAGTTTAAAGAGAAGTTGAGGAATGCGGATCAACAACTGGTCAAGTAAATTATTCACTTCAGGGTGTCAGCACTGCAACTGAGAAGTCCAGAATTAACAGCAGTTTTCCCAGTTCAGAAATCACATGGCGAGGATACCATCAGGAAAAAAAGTGAGGACTGCAGATGCTGGAGATCAGATAGGTTGAAAAAGGACTGCAGATGCTGGAAACCAGATTCTAGATTAGAGTGGTGTTGGAAAAGCTCCACAGTTCAGGCAGCATACGAGGAGCAGGAAAATCAATGTTTCGGGCAAAAGGCCTTCATCAGGAATGGAGGCAGAGTGCCTGCAGGGTGGAGAGATAAATGAGAGGGGGGTGGGGGTGGGGAGAAAGTAGCATGGAGTACAATTGGTGAATGGAGGTGGGGATGGAGGAGATAGGTCAGAGAGGAGGGTGAAGTGATAGGTGGAAAGGAAGATAGGCAGGTAGGACAAGTCATGGGAACATTGCTGAGCTGGAAGATTGGAACTAGAGTGAGGTGGGGGAAGGGGTAATGATGAAACTGGTGAAGTTCACATTGATGCCCTAGAGTTGAGGTGATCCGAGGCGGAAGATGAGGCGTTCTTCCTCCAGGCGTCGTGCGGTGAGGTAGCGGCGGTGAAGGAGGCCCAGGACCTCCATGTCCTCGGCTGAGTGGGAGGGGGAGTTGAAATGTTGGGCCACAGGGCGGTGTGGTTGATTGGAGCGGATGTCCCAGAGATGTTCCCTAAAGCTCTCTGCTAGGAGGCGTCCAGTCTCCCCATTGTCGAGGAGACCGCATCGGGAGCAACTGATACAATAAATGATATTGGTGGATGTGCAGGTAAAACTTTAATGGATGTGGAAGACTCATTTGGAGCCTTGGTTGGAGGTGAGGTTGGAGTTGTGGGCTCAGGCTTTGCAGTTCCTGCGGTGTCAGAGGAAGACGCCAGGACGGGAGGATGGGTTGTTGGCGGGCGTGGACCTGACCAGATAGTCACGGAGGGAATGGTCTTTGTGGAAGGTGGAATGGGGTGGGGAGGGAAAAATATCCCTGGTAGTGGGGTCCGTTTGGAGTTGGCGGAAATGTCGTCAGATGATTTGGTTTATGCTAAGGTTGGCAGGATGGAAGGTGAGCAACAGGGGGTTCTGTCCTTGTTACGGTTTGAGAGGTGGGGTCTGAGGGCGGTGGTGCGGGATGTGGACATGATGCGTTGGAGGGCATCTTTCACCACGTGGGAAGGGAAATTGCGCTCTCCAAAGAAGGAGGTCATCTGGTGTGTTCTATGGTGGAACTGGCCCTCCTGGGGGCAGATACTGCGGGCGTGGAGGAATTGGGAATAGTAGATGGCATTTTTGCAGGAGATAGGGTGGGAAGAGGTGTAATCCAGGTAGCTGTGGGAATCAGTTGGTTTGTAAAAAATATTGGTGTCAAGTCGGTCATCATTAATGGGGATTGAGAGGTCCTGGAAAGGGAGGGATGTGTCAGAGATGGTCCAGGTAGATTAGAGGTCAGAGTGGAATGTGTTGGTAAAGTTGATGAATTGCTCAATCTCCTCGCGGGAGCACGAGGTGGCGCCAATGCAGTCAATGTAGTGGAGGAAGAGGTGGGGAGTGGGCCAGTGTAACTACGGAAGATGGACTGTTCTACGTAGTCAACAAAGAAAAGGGCATAGCTGTGGCATGTACGGGTGCCCATGGCTACCTCTTTGGTCTGGAGGAACTGAGAGGATTCGAAGGAGAAATTTATATGGGTGAGGATCAGTTCAGCCAAACGAATGAGAGTGTCAGTAGAAGGGTACTGTTGGGGATGTCGGGAGAAGAAGAAACTGTGGGCTTGGAGGCCCTGGTCATGGCGGATGGAGGTGTCAAGGGATTACATATCCATGGTGGAAATGAGGCTTTCGGGGCCGGTGAATCAGAAGTCTTTGAGGAGGTGAAGGGCATGGGCAGTGTGTCGAACGTATGTGGGGAGTTCCTGGACTGAGGGGATAGGACAGTGTCTAGGTAGGTAGAAATAAGTTCAGTGGGGCAGGAGCATGCTGAGACAATGAGTCGGCCAGGTTGGTCAGTGTTGTGGATCTTGGGAAGGACATAGAACCAGACAGTGCGGGGTTTCTGGACTATGAGGTTGGAAGCCGTAGGTTGGGGATCTCCTGTGGTGATGAGGCTCTGTATGGTCTGGGAGATGATGGTTTGGTGATTGGGGTGGGGTCATGGTCGAGAGGGTGGTAGGAGGAGGTGTCTTCGAGTTGGTATCTGGCTTCAGCGGTGTAGAGGTCGGTGCGCCAGACTACCACTGCACCCACTTTATCCACTGGCTTGATGGTGAGATCGGGATTTGAGCAGAGGGAGTGGAGGACTGCGCATTGTGAGGGTGAGAGGTTGGACTGGGGGAGGAGTAGACAGGTTAATGTCCCAGCGGCAGTTGGAAATAAAGAGGTAGAGGGCGGGTAATAGGCCAGCACGGGGTGTCCAGTTGGATAGAGTGTGTTGGAGGCGGGGGAATGGGTCCTCGGAAGGAGGGCAGGAGTCCTGATTCTAAAAGTAAGCATGGAGGTAGAGGCACCAGAAGAAATGTTCGACGTCACGATGCGTAGTAAATTCATTGATGTGTGGGCGGAGGGGAATGAAGCTGAGTGAGGGGAACGTATGAAGGAATGATGAAAACTCGGCAGGCCTGGGTGCTGGCACCCGGTGTGGGTGTGGAGCTGAGAGTGGAGGCGGAGGCTGTAACTGGAGTGTGTGTGGTGGGGGAAATGGGGGTGGATTACACCTCTTCCCACCTACCTCCTGCAAAAATGCCACCCACTATTCCCAATTATTCCACGTCCGCCGTGTCTGATCCCAGGAGGACCAGTTCCACCACAGAACACATCAGATGGTCTCCTTCTTTGGAGACCGCAATTTCCCTTTCCACGTGGTGAAAAATGCCCTCCAACACATCTCGTCCACATCCTGCACCTCCGCCCTCAGACCCCAATCATCCAAACGTAACAAGAACAGAACACACCTGGTGCTCACATTCCACCCTAACGACTTTCGCAAAAACCAAATCATCTGACGACATTTCTGCCACCACCAAACGGACCCCATCACCATGGATATATTTCCCTCCCCACCCCTTTCCGCCTTCCACAAGGACCATTCCCTCCAAGACTACCTGGTCAGGTCCACGCCCGCCAACAATCCACACCCCCGTCCTGGCACCTTCCCCTGCCACCGCAGGAATTGCAAAACCTGCGCCCACACCTCCTCCCTCACCTCCATCCAAGGCTCCAAATGAGCCTTTCACATCCATCAAACTTTTACCTGCATATCCACCAATATCATTTATTATATCAGTTGCTACCGATGCGGTCTCCTCTACATTGGGGAGATTGGACGCATCCTAGCAGAGCGCTTTAGGGAACATCTCTGGGATATCCACACCGATCAACCACACCGCCCTGTGGCCCAACATTTCAACTCCCCCTCCCTCTCAGCCGAGGGCATGGAGGTCCTGGGACTCCTTCACCGCCGCTCCCTCACCACCTGACGCCTGGAGGAAGAACGCCTCATCCTCTGCCTCTATTTTTTTTTTTTGATTTATTTATAGAAATAATAAAATGTACAAAAGACATGAGCAGGTTTTTCAAGAAATACATCTCTGCAGTGGTATGTGCAGTATCACATTAAACACAAGGAGTGTATATCTCCAGGCTAATCTGGCCCTAATTCGTAGAAAATCCTCCCTCATTCCAGAATTCCCAACTGGTCATCCTGCCCCTTACCTCCTTTCCTGCTAGAGCAGTTCAGCAGCCATTAACAAAGCTCCGCCCTTCGACCAGATACCTTTCCAGATTGGATACCCAGTCACCACCTGTTTCCAGGGCATGAGGAAGGTCAGTGTTGGGCCATGCCTGCCCCCCACCTCAAATGGTCAACTGTGGAGTGAAGACACATCTTTGCTACCTTCCCCTTGCCTTTGCCAGTCATCTTAACCCAGTCAAAAATCCCAATATGAATTCTCATGGTTCTCAAAATGCAAATAAAATAGATAAAGTTTCAGCACGGTGGCTCAGTGGTTCGCACTGTTGCCTCTCAGCGTCAGAGAACCCAGTTTAAATCCTGCTTGGGTGACTGTCCACGTGGAGTTTGCATATTCTCCTTGAGTCTGCCTTCGTTTGCTCCGGTTTTCTCCCACAATCTAAAGATCAGGTAAATTGGCCATGATAGATTGTCTGTCGTGTTAGGTTCATTACTCAGTGCGAAGTGGGTCTGGGTGGGTTACTCTTCAGATGGTTAGCATAAGTTGTGCGATCGTATGACCTGTCTCAACATCGTCAATAATTTAATCTAGCCTAATGAAGGGTCTCAGAATTAGAGGAGGCTTGAGGTTGAAATTTTCCTTAACAAAATCTGACAACTCTTGAAAGGTGTTCGCATCTGGTGCCTCAGGGAAAGTCAGTCTTCTAATGACCAAACATTCTGTGGGTCCACAAGCTGTCAGGAGAATTACTTGTTGCTTTTCATCTGCTACAACGTCATTTGCACAGAAAAAAAAACACATTCTTTCCACATACAGGACTCAACCTTCAGTGGCAGGATTGAACAAGTCTACTTTCTCAAACGACATCATGATGTCAGAAATGCTTACCCGAACTTAAATATCATTATTGGGAGCGAGTTTCTTCAGGACGGTGCTATTCTCTCATCACCACTGAAATAACTCCCTCAGCGCTAGCTCTCCAAATGAATAGGACGTGTGACTCTAATGCTCTTCTCTGTCAGCCGAGGCTGCTTGATTGGACCAGATTAACAGCCCCAAACAGGGAAGTCATTTTCTATGACTCGTTGCAATCACTATAGACAGTAAATGTATTAAACCATCTTCCGCAAACAATATTTGATGCTACATCTTTTGCTAAATTTAAATATGTGATAGTAACATTTTTCTTAAGTCATGTGATATGGGCTGAGCTACAGAACAGCCATGATCTCATTGAATGGTAGAACATGTTTGAGGAGCTGAATGGTCTCCCCCTGTTCCTATGTTTCTCGCTTCAAATGAAAACATCCCAACCTGTCCAGCCTCTCTCCCAGCTAAAACGGTGCATTCTAGGCATCATCCCTGTGAATGATCTCGTCACCCCATCCAGTGTAAGATCGAATTCTCCTCGAATACTATCTGTATCAACCTTTGTGAGGCTGGTAAATAAGGTTAGCGTACATAGGATTCAGGAAAAGTGAGCCAATTGGATACCAATTGGCTTGAAAATAGGAGACAGAGGAGGGGTGCTGGAGCGTTCATTTTTGGACTGGAGGCCGATGATCAAAGGTGTGCCCCAAGGTTTGCTGCTAGTCCACTGCTTTTTAGATGTGATTCATACAAATGATTTAGATGTCTATATGGGAGGGATATGGTTAGTAAGTTTGCAGGTTACATCAAAATCGGGTTTGTAGTGGACAGTGAAGAATGTTACCTCACGATTAAAACAGGACGTTGGTCAGATGGGCCAATCAGTGAGGAGTGTCAGATAGAGTTCAATTTAGATGAATGTGACATGTCGCATTTTGGTAAGGCGAAACAGGGAGTACATACACAGTTAATGCTAGGGGCATGGGGAGTGTTGCCAATCAAAGACACCGCGGGGTAAAGGTGCAATGATCCTTGAAAGTGTAACCATTGTATACAGGGTGGTGAAGAAGGAATTTGGCATCCGTGCATTAGGTCATGGCATTAGGTACAGGAGTTGAGAATGTCCCGTTGCGGTTGTACAGAACTTTGGTAAGGCCACAATTGAAATTCTGCACACAATTCTGATCGCCCTTCTTTGGAAAGGATGTTGTTAAACTTGAGAGGCTTCAGATGCCATTTGCATGGATATTGCTGGGATTGGAGCATTTATGGTTTAGGTAGAGAAAGAGTAGGCTGGGAATATTTTTTTTCCCTGGAGCATCAGAGATTATGGGGTGACCTTTTGGAGGTTTATAAGAACATGAGGGACATGGGTAGGGTTAATAGCCAAAGTCTTTTTCCGAGGATGGTGTGCTCAAAACTCGAGGAAGTAAAGTACGTGGGGCAAGATTTAAAAGACATGAGAGGTGACTCCACAGAAGGCGGGGGTGCTTGGGTGGAGAGAGCTGCCAGCGGAAATGGTGGAGGATGGTACAAATACATAATCTAAAACATATGCATGACTCTACGTGGTGACTGTTGCCTACTGTATATTTCGTGGACATAAAACTGAGACATTGTAAATCCCAAATCCCATGTCAGTGACTCACTACCAAACCAATCCAATTAAATGGATGAATAAGTCAACCAAATCCGTGAGTAATTTCTGAACAACTCTTATAATTACTGCTCTGGGCAAAAAATCATGTTCTAAGTGCATGTTGTACAATACGATGTATATGTACACATTAGGAATTATCACATTAATTGACATTTTGGCTTTTAATGTATTGACTGGAGGAAACATTCTGCCTTTCTCCAGAAAATATGCTTGAGTAGCTTCTGTACACTTTTATGTAGTAGTACCATTAAAAGGATTGTTTCTTTTGACAAAACCCTATCCCTGATCCCTGTTGACCAGTTAAGTTTCTATCCATTCCAATATGTTACCATCTACACCTTGACGTTTTGGTTCAGAACCATTGGTGTTTTTATTTTCTCTCTTCAAGACTGGGTTTGTTTTGGATAAACTGATGAGGTGATTGATTAGTAACTCCATTATTATTGCAGTGTGAGATTATCAGGACGTTGGAAAACTTTGGTCTTTTTCTTCATCCAGCATTTCCTTTATTGTTATTCTGCCAGTTTTGTGATAGTGATATAATTGGAACCATTCTGTGTCCCTTCTACATACTGAATATTCTTTTCCACTGCAAATCCTTTCAAATGGATTTAACAATATGCGGAGACTATCCACCCCTTCCTCTTCAAGTCTGTACCAGTAGAATTTCATCAATTGGAATAGTTGGGAGCTCTTACACTCTCTCAAGAACTTAGTGATTGTGGAGTCTGGATCTGTGAGCACAACTATAAATAAATCATTATAAAGCTTTATACCCAGTCATTTATCATTCTTTTTATATTGAGTAACATATTTGTACGTGTGAACCACATTATCAGCACGGTCTTCAAATCTGTACAATCTGCCTGTTTCTGTTCTTTAAAATTGGCCATATTTGTCAAACATGTTACGAGATGGGTGCTAATTTAAACCTGGCACACAGGAAAGCTCACCTCGCACCGTAATCTGTTAAATTTTAAGAGGCAACAAACTATCTGAGATTTCACTATTTAAAATAAAAATTAACAAGTTTATTCTTTAAGTCAACATAGAACATTAAAACCACTATTTAAAACTCGTTTCTAACAACTATCTTTGTACCTCGCACTCCACAATACTGGTACGATTAAGATTTACAAAAAAAAAATCACATTTTGAAACCAGTCAGCTTTGCTGATTTTCCTCCGTTAGAATGCCCTCTGTAGATTTTCCTGGGTCGTCTTTTCTTCAGTGTATTGCTGCACAAATTTATTATGGACAGGTCCCTTTCATAGACGTATTTGGCTAGCAGCCTGTAATTGTTGGTGCTCTTTGTTGTTCCCTCCATATGTCCAATATGTTGTTCAATATGTCCAGTTTTATACCCAAAGCATTGTTTTTTTTTTTGGTCTCATGCCATTAAAACACTAAAGTCAAATTCGATGGGATGTTGGTTTCCGAGACTTAATTTAAACTGATTGAACAAATTTAAATTTAATTTTCTTCCATGGCAAGGTAACTCCAGCTATTTGTTTCAACCAAGTGTTACATTTTTACCTTGTTCAGCACTCTCTCTGCTTTCAGTCAGTCCTTGCTAGCGTCCTCTCTCTTAAAGGTACAGTACACACCTACACCTTCATAACACCCACCTTAAGAAAAAAAAAACCATCATAATGAAAAGATGACTTCATTTTTATTTTCAATTCCTTAACCACATTATCATGACATACATATAACTTTAATCAATTTTGATTTTAACTTCTTCTCGCATATATATAAAACACTGAATATATCCCAATCTCATCTATACTTTATAAGTTAAACCCATTATAATACATCGGCGATTACATTCTGATGACCCACAACATGTACAAATTGTAAATTAGAAGTCTGTAACATAAGAATACAACGGAACATTTTCATATTTATGTCTTTAAAGTGTTCCAAGGTTTTAAGAGGATTGTGATCCGTGTACATAACCGTGTGCGACAGATTGTTTGTGACATACACATTAACATGTTGTAAGGACAGTACGAATCTCAACAGTTCTTTTCCGAATCTGGAGTATTTCCTCTGGTGGATGTTGAGTTTCTTTGAAAAGTAACCAACTGGCAGTTCAATCCCATCGTCATCGTCCTGTAGCAGTACAGCTCCAACTCCTATGTTACGAGAATCAATGGCAACATTGTAAGGTTTAGAAAATTTTGGTGCAGTTAAAACTGTTGCAATGGTTAATATTGCTTTTAAATGGCAGGAACCTTCCTGAAACTTTGTGTTCTTCTTCAGCGAATCGGTTAATGGTGCCACGACACTGATGAAGTTTGGAACAAACTTCTGATCGAATTCGTTCAGTCATTAGAAACAAAGCACCTCTTTCTTCGAGGTTGGTAATGGAAATTGCTCAATGGCCTTCTTCTTTGAGGTCCATGGGTTCAATCTTCCATGATCAATGTTATGTCCCAAGAATGTCATTGTTGCTTTCGTGCACTCAGTTTTGTTTCAGTTACTAGCAGTTTTGCTTCTCGTAGTCGTTCAAAGAACTCTGCCAACTGTACCATTGATCTTTACTGGACTCAGTAAAGATCAGTACATTGTCCAATGGACGGCACAGTTTGTTAACCCATCCACAACTCTTTTCATGAGTGTTTGGAATGTGGCATACCTTTGAACTGATATAGCCCGTTTGGGGTTACAAATGCAGAAATTTCCTTCGCCATTTCTGATAAAGGTACCTGTCAGTAATCACACAGTAAGTCAAACTTGGCAATGTAACTGGCTTCTCCAACTTTTTCGATACAGTCCTCCAAACTCGGAATTGGATATGATTCAATTTTTGTAATGAATTTGACCTTCTGAGAATTCATGCGCACTCCATGCAAAATCATTGAGTCCACTCCAGTTTAGGAACTAAGAACTCCACTCGCTCTGGCTCGATTCTATGATATCCTCATTGAGCATGGACACCATCTCCTTCTGGATCTGCCTGGTTATGAATGAATAAAGCTGATCGGGGCATTCTTTCATCAGACCAAAATTCCCTACGTCTACTTCCCATACAATAGCATTAGTCTTCCCCATCTGATGCCTACATATGTCCCCATACTGCAGTAAGAAAGCTTTCAACTGTATTCATTTTTCATGAACATATAGTTTACTAACCAATCCCACTTCTCAAGGACTTCTTCATTTTTTAACGTATTTTAAGGCGCATCAAAATCCATAAAACGAAGATTTTATTCCTCATTCTCTTCTCTCTTCTAGTTCTCTGGAGGGGACTTACACACTAACTTAAAAGTCACGTGAAAGGTTCTTCAAACGTGGGATTAGCGACAAAGGTGCCAGTTTTATTACTGCCTGTATCTTACCTACTATTTGACATGTTGAATATGTACGGTAAAAGATAACCACATCCTTGTGCCTTCCAGGCTAGTAAAAATGTTTTCGTACGTTAGCCTAAGTCTTCCCGACCCGTTGGTGACTTCCTACTCGTAGTTCATGTGCGACCTGTAACACTTCCTGTCTTTATGCTAGCGGCAACACAATCTGGTGCACTTTGGTCCATTTAATCTCTGCATTAACCTGCCGTGGTCTCTATTTCCATTTTAGGATTCTACATTTCAGATAATAACCATCAGGAGTATTCTCTGCCTCCTTTTCAGAGTTTGCATTCACATATATATCTTTTACTATCTTTTCTTGCTGTTGCAATTCCCTTAGCCTTTCAGGACTAAACACTTCTGTCCGACCCTCTGCCTGCTCAGGTTTTTCCTGAAAAATTACCTCTAACAGGGTATACACTAACTGAAACTCAACGCCTTCAACTTTTTCTTTCGTTTTTGCTTTGTGCTGTGCTGAATGATAGTGGTATCTGATTACTACACAGTCTGGGAAAATAGCAGGGTTTTTTTTTCTTTTAAATCTTCAGTCTCTTGATCTTCCTTGGGATTTTCCACAACAAGATGTGTCACGCCTACCTTGGACCCTGCTAAGTCATTCCCAAGAACAAACTGGATTACTGGAACTGACACTCTGTCAATCCCTCCCACTGTTACTTCCCCAGTCTTTAGTTGACACACCAACATGATCTTACATAGGGGAATGCTACACTTCTGTCTATTCATCTCAGAAATAACCACACTCTCGGGTAATACATCAGATAGAGTGAAAATTCGCTTATCTCTTAGCATTAGATACCGGTTAGATACTGTATCTCACACAGTTATAACTTCTTCTCCTTCTCCCCATGTTCTTTCTGAATGAACTTCACCCACAGAGGCAAATTCTTTATTGAGAGAGGTCAGGCACTAACTCCATACCCAGACACTGCCGAGGCTGTGCACTTTCCTGAAGCTGCTCAGTTCTTCTTGAGGTTTCTTTTACTTCTTTCGCTAATTCTACTGGTTTAGCTTCGTTTACCACGGCATTTCCCACAGTGCCTTTCTTTAACGACCAGCACTGTGACTTTATGTGTCCCAATTTACCACAGTGGAAACACCTGAGGCCTTTCACCTGCTTTCTAACCTCTTGGGCTTCTTTTTTAACCTGTGGTAAACACTCACTAGTGTTCTCCACTCGTGTTTTCATAGTGTGGATCTCACCTTCTCCCATCTTCTAGCCCTCACAGGATGAAATTCCAGCTCGAAGCTTGTCTTATGTACCAACATGCATTCATCTGCTAATTAGATAACAGATAATAGACAATAGACAATAGGTGCAGCAGTAGGCCATTCTGACCTTCGAGCCTGCACCACCATTCAATATCATCATGGCTGATCACCCTTAATCAGTATCCTGTTCCTGCCTTATCTCCATAACCCTTGATTCCATAATCCTTGAGAGCTCTATCCAACTCTTTCTTAAATGAATCCAGAGACTGGGCCTCCACTGCCCTCTGGGGCAGAGCATTCCACACAGCCACCACTCTCTGGGTGAAGAAGTTTCTCCTGAGCTCTGTCCTAAATGGTCTACTCCGTATTTTTAAGGTGTGCCCTCTGGTTTGGCACTCACCCATCAGCGGAAACATGTTTCCTGCCTCCAGAGTGTCCAATCCTTTAATAATCTTATATGTCTCAATCAGATCCCCTCTCAGTCTTCTAAACTCAAGGGTATACAAGCCCAGTCGCTCCAGTCTTTCAGTGTAAGGTAATCCTGCCATTCCAGGAATTGACCTC
>NC_057755.1:2241571-2255705 GCF_004010195.1 Chiloscyllium plagiosum | reverse complement strand
GTCATTGGATAGGCATATGGAGGATAGTCGGCTAGTGTCGGTTAGGTGGGCTTGGATCGGCGCAACATCGAGGGCCGAAGGGCCTGTACTGCGCTGTATTCTTCTATGTTCTATGTTCTATTAGCCACCCTCCAATCCGCAGGAATTGATCCCGAATTCTGTTGCAGTTCTCGCTTCCAGAACGTTCTGTTCCTCCATATGAATTCTTATTAATTCTAGAAGTGAGTTTTTTAATTCCTCCAGCAGAATAACCTCTCTTAGAGCTTCATAGGTCTTATCTCACTTTTCAGCCCGCACCCACCTATCAAAATAGGTTGATTAGGTTGAATTATTTCGAATTCAACATAAGTCTGACTTGGTTCCTTCTTTATGTTTCTGAACCGCTGTCTATGGAGTTCTGCTACCAATTCATTTGCCCTTAAAAGAGCCAGTTTGACGTCTTCATAATCTCTTGACTCATCATCTCACTGTTCGGGAAAAGCATCACGAGCCCTACCTAACAGTTTACTCAGAACTAGCATTACCCATAACTCCTCAGACTACACCAACTGCCTAGCCAATTTTTTAAATGTAATAAAGAAGGCTTCGGCATATTTCTCATCAAAACGTGGCAGGGTTTGGCCATGTTTGTAAACATCACAACATTCTCTTTAATCTCTATCATGATTAAGTCGCAAGTTATCAAGTTCAAATTCTCTTTATTTTTGCTCAATTAAGAACTTCCACTTTTTTTCTCTCT
The DNA here is from genome assembly GCF_004010195.1 of Chiloscyllium plagiosum. Taxonomy (NCBI): domain Eukaryota; kingdom Metazoa; phylum Chordata; class Chondrichthyes; order Orectolobiformes; family Hemiscylliidae; genus Chiloscyllium; species Chiloscyllium plagiosum. The sequence goes on along the minus strand of NC_057755.1, from coordinate 2,254,966 downwards.
CCCTTTCATCTCTTGTTCTTTGGTCAACTAAGGACCTCCCCCCCCCTCTCTCTCACTCTCTCTCTCTCTGTTTCCTCTCTCTCGTTTTCTTTCTCTCTCCATTTGTTTATCTTCGAACTCCATTTTACTCAATTGTACTTTACGCTTTTTTAACACTTCCACACTTTGTCTGTTTCTCGACACACATAAGTGTTTGAGCAATTCTCTTACAATTTCAGCTTTACTTTTGTCCTTGGTTAAACGCAATCCTGTCCTCTTTGCTATTTCTAAGAGTATGGTCTTTTCTTTTCTGTTTAAACATTCTTGGCAAATTTGGGAATCATCTTCAATCCCCAGACCCTCTTTAGCAATTTTAAGAGCCATTTCACTCACTTTAAATTTAAGAAATAAGTAATCGAAATTAAACAAATTGTTTTACCTACGTTTTATTTAAAGTTTTAAGATGCAAACCTGCAAGTGTTTAAACTTTTATCCTCCCCCTAATCTGTTCAAATCTGTCCAAATCTCAGTTTGGATCTGTCGATACTTGGTAAAATCATGGATGAAAGCCATCACGACACAGGGTAAATCCCTTTGCTAATTTAAACCTGACACACAGACAAGCTCATCTTGCCCTGTAATATTTTAAATTTTGAGAGGAAATAACTATCCCAGATTTCACTATTTAAAGTAAACAATTAACAGTTTTATTCTTTAACTCCAACAGAGAACATTAAAACCACTATTTACAACTCATTTCTTTTAAGCCTATCTTTTAACTTACAAAATATAATGCTAGTCCGATTTAAAAAAAACATGATTAAGATTTACAAAATGGAAAATCATGTTTCAAATCCAGTCAGCTTTATTAATTTCCTCTGTGGAGTTTCCAAGGTCGTCTTTTCTTATTGGCAGGTAACTTTCAGAAAGCTATTTGGCGAGCAGTCTATACTTGTTGGTGCTTGGTATATCTCCCCTAACTGTTCAAAATGACTGGTTTTATGCAACAAAATATTGGATAAATTCATTTGTCCGATGCCATCAAAACACTAAATTCAAATTCAATTGGATTTTGGTATCTGGGGCGTAATTTTAACTGATTGGCCGAATTTGAATCTGTTTGTGTTCCATGTCAACGTAACTTTAGTTATTTGTTTCAACCAAGTATTACATTTTTACCTTCTTCAGCACTCTCCGTGTCTTCAGTCAGGCCTTGCCAGCTTCCTCTCATGTAAATGCAGTATACGCCTACACATTCATAAGAAAATGACTTACCGGTACCACCCTCCCCGATCATCCCCTAGACCATTAACTGTTGACTAATTTGAACATTGAAATACATTTTCAGAGTTTTCTTACAAAGCAGCCTCTTTATCCAACTAATAATAATTGTTGAAAAGAGTTCAAAACTCAGAGATAATGAAAACATTGGAACAGAGCAAGTGCATGTGCCTAATCTCGGAGCCAGTTCATGAATACATCAGACGTCTTGAAATGCACCACGTCTACAGATGTGTTAAAAGCAACTCTCCATTTCTAAATGTGTAGTCAATTGATCTGGCCTGGCAGCGGAAACTTTCTAGTGAAGAAAGTTAGCTTATGAATAAGCTCCAGCCCTCATCATTATCCCTTGATTGCGAGCATCTTCTGACTCAAACTCTCAGAAATTTGCAGAATTTTATGCTATATTTGCAACAGAGAGAGAGAGGGGGCGACAGAGAGAACGTGACTCAACAGAGAGAGGGAGATGCAAAAGAGAGTGAGCGTCGACAGAGAGGGAGAGTCGACAGACAGGGTGAGGGGGCAACAGAGAGTGTGAGGAGAGGACAGAGGGTGAGGGAGCGGCAGGGAGGCAGGGTCGACATAGAGGGTAAGGAGGCGACAGAATTAGAGGACTAGCAAGAGAGAGGGTGAGTGAGAACGAAAGAGATGGTGAGTGAGAGAGAGAAAGGTTAAGACAAAAGGAACGGGGGTTGACTGATTGAGTGTGACTGCAGCTCTTCCTGCGTGCGTTCAGCGGCCTTTTTCAGATTATACTTTACGTAAACTTCTCAACTAACCTGTGTCCATTCTAACACTGCAAAATATTGGATCTTCTTCCCCGTTTAATCCTTTAGGAATGCTGGTGACGTGTATCCCAGATTCTGATGTTCTGTATAGATATAACATCAATAGGAGGTGTAGAAAGTAATACTATAGTGATGAGAACATCGTTTTGTTAAACATGACAGCATTACGTCCTTTCCCTTATCAATAAATCTTTTTAGAGTATATGAACTTTCCCAAACAACTGCGATACCGACAGCTTGCCCGTCAAATCCAGTCAGCCACACCGATCTCCAGAACCTAGATGGACTTCCATCAGCCCAAATTCAATTCTGACAGTATTCATTGACACATTCCTGACTGAAAATATTCTGCAGGGAAATCCAGCTGACACGATTGAGTGTTAACTTGCTCTGACATCGCTGAGAACATCACTCAGCCGTAAGGACTGACGATGAGAGAGGAACTAAAAATAAAAATTGTGCAGAACACGAGACATCGACCAGTCAAATGTGCAAAGTCCACTTCACTGAAATCTGGGAACTGGCATTAAGACCACTGTGCCACAAACCAGTTAAGGAACATCTTGATAGAGCCATACTCACTGTGAATCGTATATTACAACAAATATCAGAGACAGAACATCACCATCCTTGCTTCTGCCCTGTCCCCCACTGAAGGTGGTAGCAAATGGCTGTGAGAATATGCCGCTGGGAATGCACCAAATCCCATGACATCAGCACCATCTCAGTGCTCTCTCTCAGCTGATGAATACCTCGACATTGGATACCACTTGGAAAAAGCACTGACGGTGGCATGAGCACAAAGGTGCTCAGAATTGAGAAAAGTAATGTGTCCCCCAAAAGTGGGCTCCATTACTGACTAAGGTAGTCAATTCCAGAAGGGCATGTGTGCCTAACTGTGCAGAAAAAGGTGGTGAGTGAACCAACAAAATCTATTGACATCATCTTCATCTGTCGTAGATGCGACTGTCCTTGACAGTATCGACAGAAGTGACTATCATACAGTCTTTGTGGAGATAAAGTCTTGTCTTCACTTTGAAGACACGCTGCATCGTGCTGTGTGGCACTACCACCATGCAAATTAGATTGCATGGAGAACGCACCCATCAATTAAAATCTGGGCAATTAAGATGATTTGTGGGCCCCTGACAGAAGAATTGCATTCAACTATAATCTGCCATGTCATGCCCTGGCAGATCTCTTGCCACTCAGCTGTGGGACCAACATTCATACAATGAAGTATCAAGGATAGCATACCAAGAGCGTCTAAAGTATAGTTAGAAATGAGATGCAAATCTGGTGAAGGTGAATCAATCACTTCCTTATCAAATATGAGAGCAAACAAGAAGCCACATATTGCATTGGTTAGACTCTGCCTCAGACTGGATTAGCCTCTCAGTTCAAATCATATTGCACTAAAACACGCACCAGATTCCATTGTGATCTGATTTATTGTGATAAAAACTGCTCTGAATTCATACTCCATGATGCCATCTCAGACTGGGTAACTGGGTTTAGTTGTCAGACTCTCCCGAAGATAAATTCATTGAAATTCGCCGAAATTCAACGTTTCTTGCCTTACCTTGATATTCTTGTGTTTAAAGCCAGCATCATTCAAAGTGGAACTTGCTGCCTACTTTTTGACCCATTCTATCGACAGAAGTTTTTTGAGCTATCACTGGTTGCTGCTTTTCCAATCCGTTGATGGTTTCGCTGCTGACAGTTCCCAGTGTATATACAGTTGTGGAACCATCACGTTTCAATTCACCGGGAGATCAGATTATGACAGGACAGGATATGTGACAACAATTGACGGTGCTAAGTGGAATTTCAATCTCTTCGAAAATCTGACACAACAACCTATTTTTCCAATAAATTGCCAGAGATTTAGCAGAAAATATATGACTATCTGAAGATGACATGCAGTGAAAACATTTTCAACCAGTGGGTAGTGCTGGTCTGGAAATCGTTGCTCAGTTTGGTGGAGGAGAGCCTCAATTTGTCTAAAAGATCGTCATCAGCCCTTAATGTGCCAATGATCGTAACAATGATTGTCACATGCCAGTGGTGCATTGGAATTTGAAATGACTGCGAGTGTCATATCCCAGAGCAGACGCAATCCAGTTAAATGTCGCATTCTGTAGTGTAACTATTCTATGATAACATGGTTTTCTCGACCCATCTCGACACAGGGTAAAAACAATGACTGCAGATGCTGGAAACCAGATTCTGGATTAGTGGTGCTGGAAGAGCACAGCAATTCAGGCAGCATCCGAGGGCAGGCAAATTCCGAGGACAGGCAAAATCGACGTTTCAGGCAAAAGCCCTTCCTGATGAAGGGCTTTTGCCCGAAAGGTCGATTTTGCCTGTCCTCGGATTTTGCCATCTCGACACATACTGTCTGAAATCACGGATCAAGGGTGGTGCTTCATCCTCCCCCAGGTCATGCACTGTCTGATCTCACTGGGGGGAGGGGATCACACACTGTCTGATCTCACTGGGTGGGGAGAGGTCACACAATGTCTGATTTCACCGGGGCTTCCAACACTCTGATCAGATAGGGTAGTCACACAATGCCTGATCTCACTGGGGTGGTCATGCACTCTCTGATCTCACTGGAGGGTCACACATTGTATGTTCACAGTGGGGCTGTCACAGACTGTGTGATCACACTGACGATGGTCACACACTAGTCTCACTGAGGGAGGTCACACAGTCTGACCACACTGGGGAGGGTCACACACTGTCTGATCTCAATGGGTCATCACACACTCACGTGGGGGGGGGGGCACACATGGTCTGATCTCACTAAGGTGATTACAGACTGACTAATCACACTGGGGAGGTCACGCGCTGGGTGATCACACTGGGTCATCACACTTTGTCTGATCACACGAAAGGTGGGTCACGCACTGGCTGATCACACTGAAGGTCATACGTTGTCTGATCACACTTTGGGTGTGTCACAAACTACGTGAACTCACTTGGGGGCCTACACAGTGACCGTTCATATTGGAAGTCACAAACTCTCTGATCACACTGGGGATGGGTCACACACTGCCTGATTTCACTGAGGGTCACCAACTGATCTCACTGGTGCATCACACTCTGTCTGATCACACTGGAGGGGGGAGTTACACACTGTCTAATCACTCTGGGGGTTCACACATCATCTGATCACACTGGGGATATCACACATTGTGTGATCTCACTGGGATTCACACACTGTTCGCACTGGTGGTGTGACAAATTGTCTGATCTCACTGGGTGCACACATTGTCTGATCTCACTGGGGAAGTCACACCCTGGCTGATCACACTGGGTTGTAACACACTGACTGATCACACTGGTGGGTGTCAGACACAGTCTGATCAAACTTGGCGAGGTCACACACTGTCTGTTAACACATGTGTGATAAGACACTGTGTGTGTCACACACTGATCTCACTATGTGATCTCAATGCGGGAGTTACACACTGTCTGTTCACACTGGGGCTTTCACACTCTATGATCACACTGGGGAGTCACACACCGTTTGATCTCATTGAAGCATCACACAATGTCTGATTTCACTGGGGAGTCATAAACTGTGATCACACTGGAGCGCGGTCACACACTGTCTGATCACACTGGTGGGGGTCACACACTGTCTGATAGGTTAGAAATTGTCGAATGTTCATACTTTTTCTTCAAAGTTGCACTCGGACCTCCTTTAGCAGTGCGTGTGTTAAGTATAGGACATTCATACAATATATCACCGCAGTGTTAATCCAATAAACCATTCACACTGACGCTCTAATTATGGAGATTAAATACGTTTCTCACCATCACCAACGAACCAAACATGAAAATGCTTCTTTTCTGGTAACTGCATATGCTCGGTATTATATTACACATATGCACACTTAGTCTCAGGCCGCCAGTTGTTCTTCCTGCGTGCCCAAGCAGGAGTTAGCAGACATGCGCACTTCACAGATTTTTAACTATGTCGACCCCAATCCAACTGCAGCGCCTCCAAATCTTCACAGATCCCAGTATTCTCCAGCGAGCAGCGCGGCTCGTGCGATGTCAGTTGAACTGTCGAGCCAACACAATGTTTAGGGCCGAGTTTCAGTGTGGGGCCTTTCCCGAATCGTTACGCCAACCGCCAATTAGACGGTTAAGCAAAAAAGATAGCGGGACTGCTTTTAGCGTCACGTGTATCCGAGCAGTTAAACCCGGGCATGTTATCGTTGCTGACTGAGTCACCCCTCCTTCCTGGAGAGAGTCCAGGGAAGGGTTTGAGTTTAAACTTGGATTGCAACCAATGTTGGAGTAGGTTGCTGGGAGACTAAGGGAGAGGAGTTATGGAGTCCAGAGTACAGGCAGGGTAACTCAATTTGAAATTAGAAATTGGACTCATAGAAATGCACTGCACAGAAAAAGGTCCTTCAACCCATTGTGTCAAAAACAACGACTTGCCTATACTCGTGCCATTTTTCATCTCTAAGCTCATGGCTTAGTGTCCCTTGGCATCACAAGTGCTAATCTAATATTTAATAAATGTTGTAAAGATTTCTGACTCTACCACCCTTACGGGCAGCCAGTTCCAGATTTCCACCACCCTTTTGATGAAAAATATTTTCTCCCATCTCTAAACCTTCTGCTCATCACCTTCAATAGATGCCTCTCGGTTATTCATTCAATTTTAAGGGTAAAATGTTTAATTTCTGTTTATCCTATCTATAACCATTTTGTACATCTCAGGCAGGCGCCCCTGAGCATCTCTGATCTAACTAAAACAATTCAAGCCTCTTTAGTCTCACTTCAATGGTAAAACACTCGAGCCCTGGTCAATCTCCTTTGTCCCCTTCCTTATGAATGTTTTAATGATGGCTGCGGTATCAGGTTAGGCAGCATTTGGGCCCCTAAACTTTTTTACTTTCAATCGCCAGGCCGATCACAACGTTCTTTCTTCTTTTCTCTTTTGCTTTCATCTTTGTCTTATCTTCCGTTTGTTGATGACGCTGGAGGGAAATGGCATCAGTGGCGTCTGCAGTGGCAGCATTGTGGGTCTGGTCTGGGAATCCTGGCATTGGCTACGAGTAGGCCCAAGTTCGCAAATGAATTACTTTGATTGATTACACTGAATTGGTGTTAATGATTCAGTGGAACGGAGATACGAAGCCAGGAAGCTTGTAGCGTTCACTGGCAAATTGAATTAAGCCAGACAGATATGCAAGCCATTCAATTTTATAGAATATAGAATATTGAATGGGTTGTTGATGAGACACTGCCACAAGATTTTGACTTCAAGAATAGACGTGAGTTTCAGTAGAAGTGTTCTTTAGATGGCTAGGCTCTTCGGGTTGGCTTAATTAAAAAGAATAAGTCAAAATATCCAATATGTAACACCCCAAAATAGAAACTCAATTTAAATATGCTATTACATTGTTACATCAAACTACTGCTAAGACTGTGTCATCAGAAATGACCCCGATAACGAGCTGAAACAAGCCACGCAAATCATAGGGATCCTGCACAAATGCCTGAGAACATTGGGACTAAGAAGCAGGAACATTAGGAGTAGGAAGACCTTCCCCAACTCCAGTTCGATGAGCTGTAATCAGGTTAGTGTACATTTGTTAATATCGCCTTCTCCCAAAGCTGATTTTAAACAGCATAGACATTTCAGAAGTTTAAGCTAATTCAGGATATTAGAGGGAAAGGCCAGTTTTGTAATGTTGTACATGTATCTATCTTGAGTTTCAGAGATAATAAATCACATATTGGAGTCAAACACATCTCATTAGTGTAAAATAGAGCCCACTAAGTAAACAAATAGATCAGATCATACGTAAATGAAGCTACAGGTGATATTGTCAATGGCTATTGAAAAATGACCAACATTTTGATTAATTATTTTACCTCAGCATTTTCAGAAGCACAAAAGGCAAGAATATTTTCGCTGATGTTCTTTTGGGAAGGGAACCGCCATCCTCACGTTGTTTAACTGATATGTGACCCCAGAATCACAGCAATATGGCTGTTAGCTGCTATCTGGGATGAGCAATAAGTGCCGGCCTCACCAGCTACCTCTTGTCCCATGTAAGGCACCAGAGGTTATTGCTGCAGGTGTAAAAAAAAAGCCCTTGTTAGACCAAACTTGGGGTACTGTGAGCAGATCTAGGCACTGCACCTTAAGACGGCTATATTGGTCTTGGAGGAAGTACAATGTAGATTTGTAAGAATAATACCTGGACTTGAGGGGTTCAGGTAAGAGTAGAGATTACACAAATAAGGCCTTGTTTCTCTAGAAACAAAAAGACAGGGTAGATAAAGATAAGATATTTCCACTAGTTGGGGATTCTAGAACAAAGAGCCATACTCTGAGAATTAGAACTAGAGTATTCAATGGAGATGTTAGGAAGCATGTCCACACATAAAGTGTGGTGAATGTTTGGAAGTTCCTTCCACAAACAGCAATGGATGCTGGACCAGTTGCTAACTTTAAATCTGAGACAGATTTTGTTTTGTTAAGTGAAGGTATTAAGAGACAAGGCTCAACGACAGGAATATGGGGTTAGGCTACAAAACAGTCATTGAATGGCCAAACAGGCTTCAGGGGCTGAAAAGCCTATTGCTATGTTCTTCTGACTATTATTCGCCTTCCAGAGCCTTTCAAAGGCATTGACACCCTTTAAACTGCATCTGTGACAGACTTTTACCCTCCCTCTATCTCTATTTTACTTTCTCCCTATTGCTCTCACAGTAGACCTCTCACGATTACTCCTTATTTAATCCTCTCCCTCTGTTTTTTCACGTCCTCCTATTCGCCGGATAAACCCTTTCCCTGCGCAATTGTATTCAATCTTCTTTCTATTATTCTGTATTCACATCTCTCCCTATTACTTTGTATTAAATCCCATCCTCCTCTCCTGTATTTGGCACTCTCCTTGTTCGCTTGTATTTAATCCTCTTCCTGCTACTTTCTATTTAACCATTTCCTTATTATTGTCTATTTAATGCTCTCCCTATTATTCTCGATTGAATTCTCCCCCCAGCACAATCATTGCCTCCTCTCTATCTGTATGTAACCCTCCCTCTTCCCCGGTGCTCTTCAATTATTGTTCCCCGAATATATAATGAAGGATCAGGTATCCATGCCAATTTATTACACATAACTACTAACCTGTGACCGATGCTGCTGTGTGCAGCTGCCCGTCCGACAGGCACTGGGATTGCATATCCATCCCAAAGCAAAGGAGGGGCTCAGCATTCACATCACATGGTCAGACAGTGTTGCTGATGAGTAGAAGACAGTCACAAATTCAATATACACAAATATTTACATAGAAACAAGAACAAATCTAATATGCAACAATATTTATTCACAAACATGAATAGTTCTATTATGGTACAGTATACATAAACTAAAACAGTTCCATTATATTACAGTATTTAGAAACCATAAGAACTTCCAAAGCACAATATTTCATATATTAGTATGTACAGCTCCAAAGCAGAACAATATTTATATGTAATCTTTAACAGTTCCAAGGCACAACAATATTTATGAAACAGCATGAACAGCTCCAAAACAAACAGGGTTTAAATATAAACAGAAATAGTTCCAATACACAACAATATTTATATTTAGAAACAAAAAGTTCCCATACAAAGCAATGTTTATTAATAAACATAGATAGTTCCAATGTACAATAATATTTATATGTAAACCCGATCAGCTCCAATGCAAAACAATATTTATATACAAACAACTCTATACATGAATGCATATTATATATTGAAAGTACTGTATAAAACATGCAATATTTTGTATGTGAATGACTGAGTAAGGAAGCGAACGTACTGTCGTTCGGTTTGCAGATGGCACAAAAACAAGTGTGAAGGTAAGTTTGGAGAGGGATACGGACAGTTTACAGAGATATTTATAATATATAAGTATACTTACCGAAAACTGTTTTACTCTTTTTCAAAAAAAGTTATAAAGGTACAAAAGTACAGAAAAGTAGAAATTATACCACAATATTATGTTACAGCAATGTTAACAAAAAATCCACCTACGAGTTTTTGGGATAAATCATCTCATATTTATGTAACTTAAACCAAGTTAAAATAAACTCAAATTAAATGAAATAGCATTAAATTAAATAACAATCCAATAAAATTAAACTACATTGTGCTACACTACATTACATTTCTCCACTCGCCACACCTCTAACAAAGCTCCCTGTCCACGGGAGCAACAGTTATTATACCCTTATTTAATAGGCCTCCTCTCCCAGGGGCCGCTGGATTACTATATACCCCCTTCATGGCTATATAAAGGCCCTAATGTGTACCGCCGATAGATCCATGTCTATTTTATTTGGAAATGGCCATCATGTCTTATAAAATTGCTCTGTTTCATGCTGCATCATACTTGTCAGATAATCTTGGGGGACCTGCTCCATCATAAGTCTGCGCCACCCTGCAAGACATGGAGGCTTTTGCGAAACCCTCTGCTGACGTACGCGTCCTGTGAAGGATTTTCAGATGCATAGCTTTTGCTTTATTACATATTGAAATTTTCTTTACATCCCACCAAATGTTTCCAATGAGATTTCGTCCCCGAACCACTGATTACAGATCCCAAGGAATCTCTCCACATCCCCCAAGACACTCCCTTTCTGCAGATGGCATATGGTACTAATCGAGATAGCGCCCCGACATCATGGCACTCTACTCTATATATCCGATCTATGAGTCTGAGCCAAGAGCGTGGTCTTCTGTGTATAATCCTAACCTGGAAGTATCAGACCAGGTCCTGTTAGGAATCTTGTATTTCTGACTTAATTGGTTGAAATACATCAAGACCTCTCCCTCAAATAAATTTCCCAAACAAGATATTCCGATAATCTCCCAATCTCTATAGCAGGAGTTCATTGATGCCAGCCTAAATCCTGGGGCTCCCACTAATGGCGTAAACGGCAAAGTTGCCCTCACCCTGCCTCATTATCGTCCATGCTTTCACCGTGTTTAAGATAATTGGGCTCTGACAGTGCACAGAAACAGATTTCCTCTTGTTCATAAACAGTAAGTTGATGGGGACATTTCACCTGCGAAGCCCCAACATCAAGCCATATCGATCGTGAGTCCTTATGCACCCAGTCAACATACATATGACATCAGGGTGTCTATTTGGTATCTCTTCTGATCTGGAAGGTGCACCCCTCTCCCACCCCCACTCTCCCACCCCACCATGTCCTGCGGAAGCTGCAGCTTGGTAAATTTAATAAGAAGGGCGCCTATAGCACCAAATAAAGGATCTAAGCCAATTGGGAAACTTCCAGAACACCTGTCTGGGTAACATCAACGGTAGCATCCTCATAGGATGCAATAAGCGAGGAAGAACACTCACTTTAACAAGAGCTATACAGCCTAGCCACGATATAGGTAGCCCATCCCACCGTAGCAATTCCTGCTTTATCTTATCAAACAATTACGCAAAGTTAGCTCTGTACAGCTGACGGAAGATAGGTGTAATGAAAACAGAAAAAAACCTTTCTGTTACCAACTAAATGGAAACTGCATTCCGTCCTCCAGTTTGGGCACTTATATCAATGCCCCCATGGCATGGCCTCCGACTTTGAAAAAAATTATTCTGTATCCAAATAAACTGCTGAACAGTTTATTTTTTTGTATTATTCGGGGTACAGACTTTGCCAGGTTAGACAAAGAAATAGAAGGACATCATCCGCATAAAGAGTAATTTTGTATACCTCAATTCGCAACGTTGATGCCACTATTTCAGGTTCCTTTGAGATGGCCTCCGCCAACGGCTCAAATACCAAGGTAAATAACAGTGGTGACAGAGGTCATCCCTGTGACTGCTTCACCCCACAGTAAAATTGCTCGATTTGATACCATCGAATGAAGCCCCCACCCATCCATCCTCAGACAAAAGCAATCTAGAACATCAAAGTTATACAACTATTCCACCCGATCGAAAGCCTTTTCTGCATCCAGGGAGGCCACCAAGCCCGGAATCAATCTCTGCTGACATACTTGTGTTATGTTCAATACAGTCCTGATATTATTGGCAGAGCGGCGGTCCTTGACTTGCTCATCTAATCCTCTTTTATATAACAAGCAACACCTTTCCCAACCTCAGAGCCAGTGCCTTTGATAAACTTTTGAAGTCTACATTCAACAACGAGATAGGTTTATACGATACACAAACATCGGAATCTTTTCTTTCTTTCTTTAATGGAGGTATTGGCCTCCTTAAGAAAGGGTAGAAGGCAGTCCTGGCTATACGAATGACGATACATCTCCAGAATTGTTTCACTAAAGTGTAGAAACTCCTTGTACAACTCACTCAGAAGCCTTCTGGACTGGGTGCCTTCCTATCTTGGAGCGGCGTAACCGCTTCTTGCACCTCCTGTACGATCAGAGGTGCATTTAAAAGGGAGTCCTGATCGGTGTTTATACCAACGTGGTCCAGGTTTTCAAAAAGGGATTCTATTCTCGCTACTCCATCCCCACAACCCTCCGACCAATATAACTCTGCTTAGAAATCTGGCATTAACCTTTTTCAGCTCGCGAGTGATGTTGCCAGTTCTTTCCCTCAAAGATTCAATTACTGCAAAGCACCTTTATTCTAGCCATGTATCTACCTGGCTTTTCCCCATATTCGAACAGCCTTTGCTTTGCAAAGGTCTCCCCTCTCTTCGCCGCGTGTGCACCATGTCCAGAACAACCCAGAGAGCCATGACCCGTTACAACTTAACCACAGATGGGCTGTAATAATATGCCAACTCAGTTCGTTTCAGCCGGGCCTCAAGCATCGCTGCTGCTATCTTCACTCCGTCTTTCTCATTGTTGAGCATGAATTAATCAGAAGTCCTTAAATATGTCTTGGTGGTCTCCCAAAGCATGGGTAAATTACTGACCGTACCTCAAATGACGTCACAAAGTCCTGAATTCCCTTGTAATGTAATGTACAAAGTTGCTATCTCTTATCAGAAGCGGATCTATGCTGTAGTGCCATGTATCTATTTCAGTACCGTTGATCTTAAAATGGGAAGTGAATTCTAGACACACCATGAATGACCGGGTTAGCCCTCGTGTCACCTATAATGCTTCCATCAATGTTCTCACTGTGTCTATCCTGGTAAATGTGTCCTGCATTTGGGGTAACAAGTTTTTATCCAAGCCCCTGAATAGTTTGGACACCTCAATCACATCACATCTCATTCTTCTCTGTTCGAGAGAAAATGACCCTATCCATCTTTCCTCACTGCTGCAGTAATTACCACACACTGCCAACATTATTCTAAATCCCTTTTATTCTCTCCTCAGA
>NC_057755.1:2221573-2240215 GCF_004010195.1 Chiloscyllium plagiosum | reverse complement strand
CTCAGGATTCCGGAACTCAATTCCTCTACCAATAAAAGCCAGTACGCCATATGCCTGCATTACCGCACTATTTACCTGGGTGGCAACTTTCAGAGATCTGTGTACATGGACACCAAGATCCTTCTGCTCATCCACACTACCAAGTATCCGCCCGTTAGCCCAGTACCCCATCTTTTTGTTACTCTTATCAAAGTGAATCACCTCACACTTAGCTACATTGAACTCCATTTGCCACCTTTCTGCCCAGTTCTGCAGCTTATCTATATCCCGCTGTAACCTGCCACATCCTTCCTCACTGTCTACAACTCCACCGACTTTCGTATCATCCACAAACTTGCTCACCCAACCTTCTTGCCCCTCCTCCAGGTCATTTATAAAAATGACAAACAGCAATGGTCCCAAAACAGATCCTTGCGGAACACAGCTAGTAACTGCACACCAAGATGAACCTTTACCATCACTACAACCCTCTGTCTTCTCCCAGCCAGCCAATTCGTAATCCAAACCTCCAAGTCACCCTCAATGCCATACCTCCGTATTTTTTGCAGTAGCCTACCATGGGGAACCTTATCAAAATATTGCATTCAAAACAAAACAGAAGTTTATTACAAATGAAATGATGTTAAAATTAAATACGTCAAACTACAAACATATAACACAGATTCAAAGGCAATGAGTACGCAGTAAATGCGTAATCTCTTCAATCTGAATACAATGCACAACCGAAATGAAAGAAAACGACTGTTACATATAACACCACACCCAGTGCCATTCCAAAGAAAACATCCCTTGCATAATATTCATGCCAGATTTTCTGCATCTAACATTCAGATAACGATTTGTGACTGCCGCTTTTAAACTGGAACTATCTTATTCCAAGAGCTACTGCACAGCTTTGAGTCAACGTATTCAGCTTTAAGTACAAAATGAAAAAAACACAAAACCAGATTATAGTCCAACAGGTATATTTGGAAGCACTAGTTATCAACGCGCTGCTCCTTCATCAGTGCTCTGAAAGTTAGTGCTTCCAAATAAACCCGTTGTACTATAACATGGTGTTGTGCGATTTTATTGCTTTGAACACCCCAGTCCAACACCGGCATCTCCAAATCAGCTTTAAGTACTTTGTTCAGAGCTTTCTTTTATCCAAATACTTCCATCTTGGATCAGCACGAAACTTTCACGCCAAGGTAATATACTTGACTAACTCTGTCTTTCCCTTCTAATCAGCACAGATCTATACATCTTCTCAGTACCAGGTCTTACAAGGACGAAAATAAAAATCCAACAAATCTTTGAGGCTCTGTTAATACTATAGTGGACTGCAAACTATATAAACTAACAATTCATTCTTGCATAAACTATTCAGCCTGTAACCAGACTTCAAAAGCAGTTTTTAAAACAAGATGCTGTGGATACAAAAATACCTACGAGTGGACTATTAGCTTCGGAAGTAGATTAGATTACTTACAGTGTGGAAACAGGCCCTTTGGCCTAACAAGTCCACACCGACCCTCCGAAGAGCAACCCACCCAGACCCATTCTCTTACATTTACCCCTTGACCTAACGCTACGCGCAATTTAACATGGCCAATTCACCTAACCTGCACATTTTTGAACTGTGGGAGATAACCCGAGTACCTGGAGGAAACCCACGCAGAGACACGGGAAGCATGCACAAACTCCACAGAGACAATCGCTTGATGCCGGAATTGAACCCGGGTCTCTAGCGCTGTGAGGCAGCAGCGCTAACGCTCACAAATAAGTACAATGAACCTTGCCACTTATACACTCAAAAACCAGAACCAAACTAGGCCAACAAGATATTGCACTCTCGACATAAAAATATCATCGTTTATATTTTTACAAAGTGACTAGTGTATATACTCCTGTTCAGGCCGAATTTTTAAGACTATTTTTTAAAGTTCAATTTACAGAATCGACCAATACAGGGACACAAGTTTTGAAGGGCTGAAATTCATGCTGTGGTTACAAATACCGTATTAGAGTCATGGAGATGTACAGCACGGAAACAAACCCTTTAGTCCAACTCATTCATGCCAACCAGATATCCTAACCCAATCTAATTCCACCTGCGAACACTCGGCCCATATCTCTGCAAACCCTTCCAATTCATATCTACCCATTCGGATGACTTTTAAATGTTTCAATCGTACTAGCCTCCACCACTTCCTCTGACAGCAAATTCCATAGACGTAACACCCTCTGCGTAGTTTCTTTTAATTCTTTCCGCTCACAACCTAAACCTATGTCCTCTAATTCTGGAATCCCCCACCCCAGGGAAGACACTTTTTCTATTTATCCTGTCCATGCCACTCAGCATTTTAAAAACCTGTATAAGGTCACCCCTCAGCTTCTGACGCTTCAGGAAAAACAACCCCAGCCTATTCAACCTCTCCCTATAGCTCAAATCCTTCAACTCTGGCAATATCCTTGTAAATCTTTTCTGAACACTTTCTTGTCTCACAATATTCTTCCCATAGGAAGGAGACCAGAATTGCACGCAATATTCCAAACGTGGCCGAACCAATGTCCTGTTCAGCTGTAACATGACCTCCCAACTCATGTATTCAATACTCTGACCAACAAAGGAAAGCATACCAAACACCTTCCTGACTATCCTATCTACCTGCGATTCTAACTTCAAGGAGCCATGAAGCTGCATTTAAAGTTCTTTTTGTTCAGCAATAATCCTTTGGGCCTTACCAATAAGTGCATAAGTCCTGTTAAGATTTGCTGTCCCAAAATTTAATCTGCATCTGCCACGCCTCAGCCCACTGGACCATCTGATCAAGATCCCATTGTAATCTGAGGTAGCCTTCTTGACTGTCCACAACACCTTCAATGTTGGTGCCATCTGAAAACTTGTTAACTATATCTCTTATGCTTACATCCAAAACATTTATATAAACGATGAAAAATAGTGGACCCAGCACCGATCCTTGTGGCTTCCAGTCTGAAAAACAAACCTTCACCACCAACCTTTGTCTTTTACCTTTGAGCCAGTTCTGTAACCAAATGGCTAGTTCTCCATGTATTCAATATGATCTAACCTTACTAAACACTCTGCCATGGGGAACCTCATGGAATGCCTTACTGAAGTTCATATATATCACGTCCACAGCTCTGCTCTCATTAATTCTATTAGCAAAAGTTGATTTCATCGCACAAATAATTCCGTGCAAAGAAGAAAAATGCAACGAATTACGGTAAAGGTAATTACTGGAGAGAATCGAGAGACCAGCACGAAAATTTAAACTGTCGAAGATTGATTTAAATCCTGCAAAATCACACTGTTCAACAGCATCATGGCCTGGTATAATTGCACACTTAAAATGAAATATTTATTAAATACTGAATGTGTCAGCGTTTTGAACTTTCACGCCAAATTATACTATTTTCCTCCCATTTACCCACATACGTTATCAACAAATCAACAATATGAACACATCTGCCAAACAATTAAAAATATACCGGCATTTAGCTAATATATCTCATTTTTATTCAGATTTAATGGCACAATTAAAATGATTAACGTTTTACGATATTAACTTTTGGCGGTATCGTGACAAAAGTGAAATTAGTGCTGATAGAAGTCGTACTGGTTTGAATGAATGAACAAATCAAGTGCAGCAAGTAGAATTCTGAATGAATGAATGAATACAGTTGCAATATAGTAAACAAATATTGATGAGAAGAGTTACAGGTATGAATTAATGCGATTTTGTTTAAGTGGGTTAATGGGAATATGCATTTTCCTTTGGATGAGTTTTATAATGCAACATAGTAGGGTTTACTTATGTATGAAATATATAGAAAATACAACATTTTTTGGCCAAAACTAAGAGATCGCCTTATAGATGAGATCGACCTATTCACGACATATACACGAGTATATTCCTTAATTCCACCAAATCTCTCCATAATCTCCAATTGAAATGGAGATTTCTGGAAGGTTCCCAGAAAGCAGCAAAGAAGGCTCCCTCAGATTACGCAATGGAAAGTTTAACTTCCCAAGCAATTGTTTTGGAATCTGCAATGATAGGTATTCTGCAAGCTTTCGGTACTCTGAGACTAAACTACTGATCAGCTGCCGCTTGTGGCCTTTACATGCACATGATCGTTGTCAAATTCAAAGAGAAACCACAGATAACCCTCAGATAGATTAACACAAATTCAATTATGCAAGGCACCTGCTAGGAAGTTTAACAATCAGAAGCGACATGTAAACATTTTCTCCAACTGATGCTATGAAGAATTAATTTTCTGCGTGAATCTCTATTTGCAAGCAATCTCTCCACACTAAATGCCGATGTGATATCATACCAAATTTTTCAATTACACAAATTGGCATCAGCTGGGGGTGGGTGGGGGTTGGGGCTGTCACATTATAACTTGGTTCAATTCATTGATTTAAGAATTTGAACAAACAGATGACAAGGGTGAGTTAACGCCCATGTGTCAATGTTTCTTTTTTAAGAACTGGGGTTAATTGAATGATACAAATGACAAACATTGCAAAACGCACATTGAGTAAAATCATAGAATACTTGCAGTGAGGAAGAATGCCAATCGGCCCATGGAATCCACTCCGATCCTGCAAGAACATCCCACCCCGACCCACCCATTGTCCCTGTGAGGCAGCAGGGTTCTTGTGTATTGGAACTGGTCCTATTAAATGTCAAGTCTGTATTAGTTCATGTTGAACTCAAAGTTTGTGAGAAGATTTGTAGCTCGGGTGCTCGTTGCTGTGATTCTGTTCGCCGAGCTGGAAGTTTTTGTTGCAAACGTTTCGTCCCCTGTCTAGGTGACATCCTCAGTGCTTGGGAGCCTCCTGTGAAGCGCTTCTGTGGTGTTTCCTCCGGCATTTATAGTGGCCTGTCCCTGCCGCTTCCGATTGTCTGGAAGCGGCAGGGACAGGCCACTATAAATGCCGGAGGAAACACCACAGAAGCGCTTCACAGGAGGCCCCCAAGCACTGAGGATGTCACCTAGACAGGGGATGAAACGTTTGCAACAAAAACTTCCAGCTCGGCGATCAGAATCATGTTGAACTTGTGCCTGTCTCCAGAACTTCAGCAATTCTGTCTCTGATCATGTGGAGATGCTGCTGAGCTCCTCCAGCACGTTGAGATGGATCTGCAGTCCCAGCACTGGTCAGACGGGAGGCAGCATAGAGCAGTCGCAGTCTCATGTTAGCGGTTGTGAGGAATAATTCGGCTGAGACACCTGGTCTCTGGTTACTGTAGGGTGGAACACACAGAGGGGGACAATAAATGTAGAGCACTAGGGGAAGAGAGATGCTAAAATATAAATAGGTAGAGGGTTAAAGTTTGTAATAGGGATAGAGTTCAATAGAGATAATGGACAGAGAATTAAATAGACAAGAGAAGAGTGTTAATTTGAGAGTAATAGGGGGAGAGCTGAATACAGGGGAAGAGGGGAGAATTGAAGACAGAAAAGAGAGGATTTAATTGAAACTAAGAAAGTACGATGAAGACTGTTGATGACAGGGGCACAGGGAGATGGTTACTTGAGGGGAAGCTGTAGGAAACATAATAAGGTTAACCGGATTAATCTCATTCAATATGAGTTCTCTGATTGGGGTTGTTACTCAGGCAAAATGAGGGGTATTATCCGACAGACATAAACAGCAGATTAGCAGAGTCAGAGATTCTGTTCACTAGATTTGTGCTAGCTGGGTCAGTGTCATGTACTGTGTAAGTGTAAATGCAGAGTTACTTGATGATGAGTTACCAGCCTTTGTGGAGGTTACAGGATTTAAGACAGAGTAATAGCGAGAGTGTTGAATGCAGGGCTATAGGTGAGGACTAAATACAGGCCAATTGGTAGAGGATTAAACACAGGCCAGTGGATAGAGACGCCTGAAGACAGATAACAGCTTAAACACAGGGGGAGAGAGAGTATGTGAAAGACAGAGTAATCGGGAATGATTCAAATATTGTGGATGATAATGGATTACATAAAGGGCAATAGAGATGATTAAATACTGTGGAACAATGAAAAGATTCCGGTCACTTAAATGGTTTCCAGCTTCAGCCTGTGTGGGCTTGTTTGGGGCTGTGGATGGAACTGGCATAGCCTTCCAATGACCTACCAATAAATTGGGTCATCCCCATAAATGTCCAAACTTTAATATTGAAACTTGGCTCTTACTTCTTCTATCGCAATAATTAGTTGCCTCCATGTTGCATTGCCTCGCAGGATCACTTCTCTCCACCTCACCGACTACTCCGTCATTACCAATCCAGTTAGCAGAGCACCTCATGTGAAACCCCACTCCTCAAAACTTCATTTTACCTCCAGCCTTCGCTTTTTCATGTGTGGACTGATGTAATGCCCTTTTGTTGTTCTGTTACTCGCATGAGAAACGATGACTGCTTTCTGCTGCTCATCTTTACCATCCCAAAATAAAGTAAATTGTCTCCTCTACTTACTCTGTGTCAGTCTAAAAAAGGGATTTTTAATATTCATTCATGGGATGAGGGAGTTAGCACCAGCTTTTATTGACCATCCCTAATTGCCTCGAGGGCAGGTAAATGTTATCCACATTATTGTAGGTGTAGTGTCACGTGTAGTACTGATCAGGTAAGGAGAGCAGTAGCCTCTCAAAAGGACACATATGAACCAACAATCAGGATTGGATTTATGGCCATCATTTGTTCTTTGTTTCCATACGTCTATTGAATTCAAATTCCTCAGAACATTACCTCGATGCCTTCATGAACAATTCAGCGATAATTCCACTAGGCCATTGCCTCCCCCTGCTGAATGATCTCTTCCTGTGTAACAGGCTGGAGAAGGGACGGAATGAAAACTAGAAGAACTGCAGATGCTTTAAATCAGAAACAAAAACAGAAAATGTTGGGAAAACTCAGCAAGTCTGGCTGCAGCAGTAGAGAGATATCACAGCTGAATGGCTGCCTGTTCCTCTGGAACAGACGAGAGAAACGGTTGAATGGCCTCCTCTTATTCCAGTGTTGATGAGTATTTCCATTAAGCAATGTTCTGACCATTTAATTAAAAATAAAGTCTGCCAGTGAAATTTTCAAGTCTTTGGCTATTTGTTCTCCTGGTGAACAGTATTTTAAACAAGGGCTTTTTGCAGTACACCAAGTATTGCAGCTATTCACTGTAACTTAGTGGGATATTTCTGTATGCACTTTTGACACTTAACTAGTGAAAGGCGCAGTCAAATGGCAGATCATGTAGGAAGTGAGAATGCTTTAATCTGGTTGGTAAGGAGCGATAATATCAATAAAGTGGCCCAATTCTGGAGAGGATATATTGACATCAAGAATTAGAGGTATACTGCTATTTTTGAAAGTTACCGGGCAGTTTGGTAGGCTTCTTAAAAGCCATACAAAGTCCCGTTCGACTACAAAAGTCAGGGAAATGTTGCTAAACATTCATAATTCAGTCATTCAGCCACAGTTGCTAGAAAGAGTGCTGATTTGAATTCTTGAAAAGTGAATGGCTTTTCATGGGATAAAATTGAGCTCTGCCCACGTCTGAGGACCACGCATTAGGAAGGATATCAATTCCTTGGATAATCTCTGCGAGGAGATTAATTGTTTTAGCGACATAACAAGAGGCCATTCAGCCCGTTGTGCCTGTCCCTGCAGTCAGTGGCTGATCTGTAAGTCAACATCATACTCCTGTAGTTGTGACTTATCCCTTAATACCGACGCTCAACAACAAAAAACAATCTACCCCAGGTTTATAATTAAAAACTGATCCAGAATGCATGCCAATTATGCAGGACAGTTACAAACCTCCACCAGATTTTCTTTGTTGAAGTGCTTCCTAATAGTTATTCTGAACACACTGGCTCGAATTTTCAGACTGTGCGCCTTTGTTCTAGAATCCCCAAACAATGAAAATATTTTATCTATAACTATTTTGTTTCTCAATTTCTGGAGAAACAAGTCCTGATTTGTACAGTCCCACCTCATGTGTAAATCCCTAACGTATAGGTATAATTCTTGCAAATCTACACTGTACTCCCTCCAAGGCCAATATATCCTTCCTGAAGTGGTGGTGCCTGGCTCTGCTCACAGTACTTCAAGTGAGATCTAAAAAGGGTTTTCTATAACTGCAGAAAGACTTCTGTGACCTTATATGGGATTAGAGCTTTACTGTCTGGGACATCATTTAACGCCCATTTCAAATGGCAGTTAAGAGTCAACCACACAGGGCAGCGGTAGACGTCCAGTACGTGGCCACCGCCATCCGACGCCTCAAAACGGCGGTGCTCGGACTGATGTTTCGATCAATGCCATTAACTTACTCCATTACAGTTTCCTGCCTATTAAAAGGGAGCAAGCACTCGAGAGATGAAAATAGTTACTCAATTACAGATGCACGATGCACCATATACCCTTCACATGCTTTGCTGAGAAGGGTTCTTCTCACTCCTAAACACATACCAAACAATTACAAACAAGCCTTTTGTTAATTCAATCTCAATAAAACTGGAGAATTGAATCAAGGTGTCTTTGTCCTGAAATGACGATGGTCTCTTATATAGCATGCACTCAATAGTAATTTATTTGGTCAGAATCAATCTTTAGAGAAATACCTTTTGATGTACTGCAGCCTCGAACTTATAGATGCGATTGCTTTGGTGGGCTAGGAGACTGATTATAGTGTATGTACTGGCCTGCTTTAGAAATAGGGCTAGTAAGGGTTAGCCCTACCCGATGAAGGGCTTTTGCCCACAAAGTTGATTTTCCTGCTCCTCGAATGCTGCCTGACCTGCTGTGCTTTTCCAGCACTACCCTAATCTGCAGTACTTACTTTCACCTGGTAAGGGTTATTGTCTGACACTATTTAGAGCCCGGGTGTCCTTGGAGAAGGAGCACGCGGTGTCCACCAACACCCTGGAGTTGTTCAGGGAGAGGTGGGCGCCGCAGGGAGTGGAGTGCATTATTTCTCCCTCCAATTCTATTTTGATTTAGTCCCTACCCTCCCCTTCACTGTTTTGATCACGCAGCACTGCCCTTTGATGTGAAGGGCAGTGCTTGTCACTGGCCACCCGGGTGTTTTCCTATCTTCCTGGTGGTGAAAAGTGAATAAAGATTGGTGCACGTTGTGTCTTTCACTGTGTCTCACACCTGCACACACACACCATGGGTGCTGGGGGAAAAAATAAGCAAAAAAAAAAATACACAGGAGGGAGCACTTTGTGTCTTTCACTGAAAAAAGAAAAAGAAAAGAAAAAAAAGAGGATGTCTTGATCACACAGCATTGCCGAAAAAAAAAGAGAAAAAAAAAGAGTCAACCACATTGATGTGGCTATGGAGTCGCATATAGCTCATAACAGGTAAGGATTGCATTTTCATCCCTAACAGATCTATGTGAAACTTTAGTTGTTGATTTTGCCTCTGAGAAAATACTGAGGTAAAATGATTAATCACTGTGTGGATTGTTTCCCTGTACACATTGACAATATCACCTGTAAGCTTAATTTCTGATTAATCTGGTCGACGTGCTTAATGAGTGGACCACTTTTGACATTAATAGTAAGACATCTTTGAAATACAAGAGAGATAAATGTACAACTTGACAAAATCAGTCTTTCCCTCCAATATCCCGAGTAACCTTCCAGTTCTGAAATGTCTGCGTGCACACACTAGTTTAAATTCCTTGATGCCATCACGTTGACGTGGAGTTGGTGCTGATCTTTCTCCTCCCAGATTTCTGTTTCGTTGCTGTGATATTCTCTGTGGCGTGTGTGGGGTCTCTCTGATTTGAGTAGCTTCTTTTAACGATGACGTGGAGGTGCTGGAAATGGGCGGGTAAGATCAGAAGTCACGTGACACCGGGTTATCATCCAACATATTTGAAACCACAAGATTTTACGTGATGTCTGACCTTCTTTTAGCTAATTATCCAGGTCATTTCCGATGCAGTGGCTTAACAGTATTATAATGTAAAAACGTAATTAGCATAACTGTTTCAATTCCAGGAAAGGTGTTACATAGGACAGTATATGATATTTTAAGTTCCCCATTTTAAGTGACCTGTCTCAAAAACAGTTCCAGTGAAACTCAGATCTTGGGCAACCCCAAATATCGTGGTAATGTCTCATCGACAACCTTCAATGGACAATGAAGGTGAAGGTTTGTATAGCCGTCTGGCTCGATTCAGTTTGGCAGTGAATGCTACACACTTCCACTGTCTCATTAACACTGTCTCATTAACACTGGTTCAATGTAATCAGTCAAGATAATGGAATTGTGTAGCTGGGCCTACCACACCCACCAACGCCATTACCAACATCAGGATTCCTGTTCCAGGTTCACAACACTGCTGGAGTAGTCTGGTGGTATTTTCCTGCACGATCACTGCCACAAGCAATAAAAGACCAGAATGAAGACGAGAGAGAAAAGAAGAAAGCAGTTGCGACTAGCCTGGTGATGAAGAGGGCAAGGGGGATTCACCGGGATGATAGTATTTCACCTGTGAAGTGAGACGAGAGAAGCTGTATTTAGTTTCAGTCACTCCACGGAAGTCAAGTCGGTGTTCACTGACCAGTGCCTCCTGATGGCCTGCAAGGGAACGTGGAATCTAAACATGAAACTGCTGATCCCAGAAAGCATGGAGGAGTTCAAAAGCGGTTCCACAAGTTGGAGAAACATGAAGCCCCTCTTTGAGTCTCCATCAGACTGGTGGTAACCCGTCAAGGGGAATATCAAGAGGATGCTTACACTGAAAGATGTTTTGAATGTGAGAGTGAGACGTCGAATACTCCACAAAAGCATGCAGGACATATTCCTGTTGCAGACAGTTGGGCTTGATATCATGGATTATCTCCAGGAGATGAAGTGTCAGTAAGTTTCACTCTTTACTTCAGAAGCCTCCAAGATAATTTCCCGGTACATGGTCCGCACTACGGAGAAAGGTGAGACGCGCTCACGTTTCTCCTTCTAGGAGGTGCACTGGGAGAGCAATGTGCTAGGCCGCCTGAAGAAAGAAGATTAGGTAACGTGACCATAGTCTGACATTTTGAGGACCAGGAAATCCTGTTATGCCAGATTGCCTGACATGGAGCCCACAGACAATGTGGCCCCTCAGTCATTCCTATCGTCTCTCACGGAGGCCAAAGGCGACTGCACATGGAAGAGGCTGAACCAGCCGTTATCTCTGAATAAGATGACAAAAGCTCGCGACACCTTAGACCAGTGTAAATTTCCCCAAAGTGATGGCTTACCGGCTGAGTTGGTTTCAATTTGTGGGACATGATTGAACAGGACCTGCTGGTGGTTTGTGACAGTCTGCTTCAAACAGGTACCCTGTGTGATCCAATGAGGAATGCTATCTTCACTCCATCTACAATCAGTAAGGGGAGAGAGAGGTCCAACAACCAATTTCATTGTTAAGCATAAATTTAAAAAGTACTGTCTGAGGTCATCGCCAACCAGATCAAATCTACTTGGGGATCATTGATTTACCCCAACTGAACCATGTCTGCATCGCTGAGGGCCTCACATTCCTTCGGATTACGATTGCCTACGCCCAGGACTGGGGGGAAAATGGAAGCCTGCCTCACCAGTCTGGACCAGGATGAAGCCTTTTACAGGATATCCCTTAGCTACATGCGGGATGAGCCCTCCAAAATGGGCTTTGGTGAGGGAATATGCTAATTAATACAACCGCTCTGCACCGATGTCATTAGTGCAGCCTCAGTCACGGAGGAGTTGTTGACAGTGAGGAAGGATGTGGCAGGTTACAGCGGGATATAGATAAGCTGCAGAGCTGGCAGAAAGGTGACAAATGGAGTTCAATGTACCTAAGTGTGAGGTGGTTCACTTTGGTCAGAATAACAAAAACATGGGGTACTGGGCTAATGGTCGGATACTTGGTAGTGTGGATGAGCAGAGGGATCTTGGTGTCCATGTGCACAGATCTTTGAAAGTTGCCCCCCAGGTAAATAGTGCGGTGAAGAAGGCATATGGCGTATTGGCTTTTATTGGTAGAGGAATTGAGTTCCGGAGTCCTGAGGTCGTGTTGCAGTTGTATAGGACTCTGGTGCGGCCGCATCTGGAGTATTGTGTGCAGTTTTGGTCGCCATACTATAGAAAGGATACCATGAGAACCTTTTTTCCACGTATGGAGTCAGCTATTATGAGGGGGCATAGCTTTAAATTAAGGGGTGGTAGGTACAGGACAGATGTTGGGGTAGGTTCTTTACTCAGCGAGTCGTGAGTTCATGGAATGCCCTGGCAGTAGCAGTGGTGGACTCTCCCTCTTTATGGGCATTTAAGCGGGCATTGGATAGGCATATGGAGGATAGTGGGCTCGTGTAGGTTAGGTGGGCTTGGGTCGGCGCAACATCGTGGGCCAAAGGGCCTGTACTGCGCAGTATTCTTCTATGTTCTATGTCCTACGTTCTGAAATGTCTGCGTGCACACACTAGTTTAAAGTCCTTGATTCCATCACGTTGACGTGGAGTTGGTGCTGATCTTTCTCCTCCCAAGTTTTCTGCTTCGTTGCTGTGATATTCTCTGTGGCGTGTGTGGGCACTCTGATTTGAGTAGCTTCTTTTAACGATGACGGAGAGGTGCTGGTTTGGAATGGGCGGGAAAGATTAGAAGTCACATGACATCGGGTTATCATCCAACGTATTTGAAACCACAAGATTTTGCTTGATGTCTGACCTTCTTTCAGCTAGTTATCCAGGTCATTTCCGATGCAGTGACTTAGCAGTATTATAATGTAAAAACGTAATTAGCATAACTGTTTCGATTGCAGGAAAGGTGTTACATAGGACAGTATATGATATTTTAAGTTCCCCATTTTAAGTGACCTGTCTCAAAAACAGTTCCAGTGAAACTCAGATCTTGGCCCACCCCAAATATCGTGGTAATGTCTCATCAACAACATTCAATGGACAATGAAGGCGAAGGTTTGTATATCTGTCTGGCTCTATTCAGTTTGGCAGTGAATACTACAAACTTCCTGGTTTAATACCCCACTTCCACTGTCTCATTAACACTGGTTCAATGTAATCAGTCACGATAATGGAATTGTGTAGCTGGGCCTACCACACCCACCAACACCATTACCAACATCAGGATTACTGTTCCAGTTTCACAACGCTGCTGGAGTAGACTGGTGGTATTTTCCTGCACGATCACTGCCACAAGCAACAAAAGACCAGAATGAAGACGAGAGAGAAAAGAAGAAAGAAGTTGCGACTAGTCTGGTGATGAAGAGGGCAAGGGTGATTCACCGGGATGATAGTATTTCACCTGTGAAGTGAGATGAGAGAAGCTGTATTTGGTTTCAGTCACTCCACTGAAGTCAAGTCGGTGTTCACTGTCCACTGCCTCCTGATGGCCTGCAAGGGAATGTGGAATCTAAACATGAAACTACTGATCCCAGAAAACATGGAGGAGTACAAAAGCGGTCCCACAAGTTGGAGAAACATGAAGTCCCTCTTTGAGTCTCTATCAGACTGGTGGTAACCCGTCAAGGCCAATATCAAGAGGATGCTTACACTGAAAGGTGTTTTGAATGTGAGAGTGTCACGAGGAGTACTCCACAAAAGCATGCAGGACATATTCCTGTTGCAGACAGTTGGGCTTGATATCACGGATTATCTCCAGGAGATGAAGTGTCAGTAAGTTTCACTCTTTACTTCAGAAGCCTCCAAGATAATTTCCCGGTACAGGTGCCGCACTACAGAGAAAGGTGAGATATGCTCACGTTTCTCCTTCTTGGAGGTGCACTGGGAGAGCAATGTGCTAGGCAGCCTGAAGAAAGAAGATTAGGTAACGTGACCATAGTCTGACATTTTGAGGACCAGGAAATCCTGTTATGCCAGATTGCCTGACATGGAGCCCACAGACAATGTGGCCCCTCAGTCATTGCTATCGTCTCTCACGGAGGTCAAAGGCGACTGGAAATGGAAGAGGCTGGACCAGCCGTTATCTCTGAATAAGATGACGAAAGCCCGCGACTCCTTAGACCAGTGTAAATTTCCCCAAAGTGATGGCTTACCGGCTGAGTTGGGTTCAATTTGTGGGACATGATTGAACAGGACCTGCTGGTGGTGTATGACAGTCTGCTTCAAACAGGTACCCTGCGTGATTCAATGAGGAATGCTATCTTCATTCCATCTACAATCAGTAAGGGGAGAGAGAGGTCCAATGACCAATTTCATTGTTAAATATAGATTTAAAAAGTACTGTATGAGGTCATCGCCAACCAGATCAAATCTACTTGGGGATCATTGATTTACCCCGACTGAACCATGTCTGCATCGCTGAGGATAATCCTGAGAGCCTCACACTCCTTCGGATTATGATTGCCTACGCCCAGGACTGGGGGGGGGAATGGAAGTCCGCCTCACCAGTCTGGACCAGGATGAAGCCTTTTACAGGATATCCCTTAGCTACATGCGGGATGAGCCCTCCAAAATGGGCTTTGGTGAGGGAATATGCTAATTAATACAACCGCTCTGCACCGATGTCATTAGTGCAGCCTCAGTCAAAAGTTGGGAATCAGAAAGCTGCCTGATCAAATCCAGAGTCATGCAGAAATGCCCATTCTCACCTTTCCTCTATTATTGTTGACCTGGTGGCACTTGAATAATTATTGTAATGTATTCAGACGTTTCTTCTTCTTTAGCCATTGTCTATTCACTGAGAACCTACATAACTAAGGTCCCTCAAGCCATCATTTCACAATTATCCATCTATTTATTATTTATATGCAGGATCCGAGTATCAGATTCAATTTCTTTATTCGCCATTAGTTTATGATCACTCTTCCCCAATACAAATATATTGTTAACACTTGCAATTGCACTGTGTCCACAGTTTTGCGTAGATAATGGAATGACGTAAAACATAGTTGGCCAAGCATCAGGCCCTTGTAATCTTGCCGGATAATCCAATATTCAGATAATTAAATGCCAGATAATTGATAAATGCCTGCTGTTAAGTCATGCTATTGCATTGTGTCTGTCGATTTTGGAGAAAGTATATTAAATGCTTACATCTGTGCTCTAGTATCAATTCAATGCAGTGAGAAATAATAAGTTAATTCTTTCAGTGTGGTATTTATATCCAAATACCTCACACAGCATCACAATTAATAAATAATAAAAGTGAGCTTTCGATAGTAACTGAGTCATGAAACCATCCATTATCGAGGCTATTCTCAAAAGCAAAATGTAGCGATCTCGAAAGAACTCTGCCCCTGCATCTGTGGGGCATGTAAGGCAAGTGCTTG
The DNA here is from genome assembly GCF_004010195.1 of Chiloscyllium plagiosum. Classification (NCBI taxonomy): domain Eukaryota; kingdom Metazoa; phylum Chordata; class Chondrichthyes; order Orectolobiformes; family Hemiscylliidae; genus Chiloscyllium; species Chiloscyllium plagiosum. Next base: position 2,224,930 of record NC_057755.1, on the reverse strand, counting down.
ATCCTTAAGACAAGGATTCTAAAACACAACATCTTTATAGAGACAAAAATGATTTTTGTTGCTTTCTCTTTCACTCACAAATTTTCTATTTCCCAAGGCGATCTTCATTTATATCCCAACTGAATTTGATTCTCAACGTTTACATTAACACCAATCAATATGGATCCGCCCAGACGAAAGAGAGGTCCTGGAGATATTTCAGAACTGACTCTGACGGACACTGAAACTGTATACCAGCAGACATGGGTGAGTCATTTTCTGTTCCTTGCAGCATACTGCACATTGTGCAGTGAAGAATGTTAACCTAGATGAACGATGAAGTGATGGAATAGATTGAAGGGAGATGTGGAGGTGAGGCCACGGAAGATTTGAACACATAAAAATGCAGAATTTTCACCTACCTGAAATGTTTGAGCAGTAGTCAATATTGTCACTAAGTCCTGCAGTGATGAGGGAAATGTGACTTCGTGTGAGGACTGGGAATTGAGAGAAAAGAGAGAGTGGGAAGAACATTTCATTTTCATGTTCTCAGGCTGGTATTCAAGATCATTACTTGAGTCATTGTATTTATAATCACTACCAATGGGATCGTGTTTTACTTTTGCTGATCACACAATGTAAGGTGAGATAGTAAAAGACAGGGAAACATGGGAATGCTGAAAAGAGGAAGGGCAGGTTCAGTGTGAGTTAGCAAGACACAGCCTGAAGAATATAATGGGCAGAAATGTGAGGCATTCTCCCTTCATTTCAGCCTAGGAAAGATTGCAGGCCTCAATAAACTTCTTGATGCTCTTCCTTGTCTTAAGTAAAGAGGCAACAAGAAGTTTTTCTGTCCACTCAATGCCAGCGGCTTCCATTAATCTCTTCAAAAACTTGATTCCCTTCAGATCCTTCTGAATTCCAAGAATATAACCCATTGTTTGAGTCATTTTAGTCCCTCACCATTGAACCCTGGCTTGCCAGCTATCATTCTGGCCAGTCGATGTTGCACTCAAGTGGACATGAGCTCCCCAGTTCCAACTCTTCAGTTTTTTAAATTCATTTTTATAAATTCAAACGCGTGTTTTACAGCAGGGGACAAACCTAATATTGCTGCCTCTTTTAGAAGCATCAATCATGACATGACAGGAGCCAGCATGGTATATTGCCTCAACACTGCCCAAGGACGTTTCAGAAAAATATCAGCACAGTGTAGGGGGAGGGGTGGAAAGTGGGTGGGCCAGGGGTGGGAGCGGTAAAGTGTGGAAAGTGAAATGGCCAAGGTCCTGGTCCACATTGGCACCAACAGTGTTTGGTGGCGAAATAAGCCTTCAGAGTCTTGTATCCTCTCATTATTCGCTATTTATTTACAGATGCATAGACTTTGACAGTGGCCTCTCACTGAGTCAGGTATTCAGCATCTCAATATCCCTGATATTGAATCAACCAGGTGTCGCTGATTGGGACAGACTTACAGCCTCAATCAGGGATTTCCTATCCAATAAGGTCTAGCTACGCGAACTGATGGAAATCATTATCAGGGGGAAAATCAACGAGCTTCTGAAAATAAAAATTAACAAATTTGGCAAGAAATTGAAAAGCTGATCCAAGAGTTACTCCGAGTGCTCATTAGGCCGAAGAATGCTCAGGCTGGAAACACTTTTTCCAGGAGAAAGGTCTTTGGACGTCTCAATTATTGGAAATGTTTCTCATGCTGGAGCATTCTGAACACACTGTGTTTGTTTTGTTATAATTGGATGGGCATCGCTATCCAGCTGGGCAGACATGCTATTGGTGGGGAACATTTAATCAGATCTGTCAGAGGATTGGGAATCTGAGATTAAACCCAGTTAGGTTGAAAATGAAGCTGGCCATGGGCAGTAGACAATCTGTGAGTGAAAGAGAAAAGCAGCAGAATCACATTCTGGATCTCCTAAAATATTGCGCTTCTGAATCCTAGTCTTCAGGATCAAACACTTCCCTCCCGTGCATCACAGATTTAGCGAGTGAGTTATGTCCAAAGCGTTACTTGTCAGTTTTCGGGAGATCCTCAATCGCATATTCATTAATTAATGCGGTTACTGTGGAAACCTAACTCTTTTTAAATTTTGTCTTCATTGTAACGTGCTATTTGTTCACAAAAGCAAACTGAAAGAATAAATTGATATTTTGATCTGTTCATAACCGTCCAAGAACATAAAGCCACAATACTTTTGAAACAATTAATTGATTACATCTCGCAGCATTGAATTAACACAAGAGCACAGATGGAAGCATGCAGCAATTTATTATATTTTATCCAAACATTACGGACACAATGAGATAGTATTATGTGATAATATTATTGTATTTGGGAAGAATGATCATAAAATGCTCAAACTGGTTATTATGTTGGAGAATGAATAAATCGAATTTGAAATTCAGAGCCCTGAATGTAGATACTGGAAACAATATAGAATTGATGCATAAATGGACAAAAATGGATTGACTTCTCATTTGGATAGAGTGTGGTGCTGGAAAAGCACAGCAGGTCAGGCAGCATCCGAGGAGCAAGATAATCGACGCTTTGGGCATGAGCTATTCATCTGGAAAAAGCACATTATTGATGAAGTCCTCACTTTCTCAGTTGAAAGGCAATGGCTGAGGAATAAGAAAGATTTTAATTAATCAGAACAATTATTTAATCATCTCTAGGACAATAATCAAACGGGAAAGGTGACAAACAGCAGCGCTGCCTGATTCCAGGACTGTTCGGGAAGCTTTCTGATACCCACCCGTTTACTGAGACTGCAATAACGCTGGTAGTGCAGAACAGTTGAATCCATTTGCAGCTCTCGTTCACAACCTCAATTTTGGAGAGCATGTCCAATATGTTGGTGTGCGGTTTCCTGTCAAAAGCCTTCTCCTGGTGGAGGCTGATAAGTCAGGTTTCTAACCTCATTTTCCCACATATAGACAATTATATCACTGTTGAAAGTGAGGGTCAGGGAGATCATCCTGCCCAGTACAGCACAGGTTTGGTCGGGGTGAACCATTGATCCCACAGCAGATCTCACATAGTTGGCAATGAGCTTCAGCGGGATTCTGTAAACTGCATTGAGCAGTGAAACTGGTCATCAGTTCTCCCTCTCCCCCTTCAATTGGATATGAGTGGGATGATACATTTCCTGCTGGATTCACACAGGCTACCTGTTTGAAGCATACTGCTGTCCACTTTCAGCAAGTCCAGGCCAATCAAATGCCACAGAGGTGAAAACAACTCAGGTGGCAAGCCATCACTTATTGAAATTGTACTCTTTGCTGAGGACTTGAGGGCATTGGACAGTTCCTTCAGAGGTAACTCCTGATGCGTACTCTCCCATCTGCTCTTCTCTAACA